>NC_056737.1:986382507-986400007 GCF_019279795.1 Protopterus annectens | reverse complement strand
ATACATTTGTGTTTTCTGATGTCTTATTCCAGCATAAGAGTATGTTGCAACAAATCCTGTAACAACAGTAATTTCCAGGGTGTGTAACAGCAATATTGCAAATATGGCCCTGTGTTCCTGCCTCTGTCCTCCACATATATGGCAGGCTTTGTCCTACTGTGATACAGTAAGGGGTTGTTAGGTAATGGCCTATCATTATTTACTGCTAGCATTCCTGCTATCATCCCAGTCATATCGTGAACTCCCACAAAATGTGTTGGTCAGGGTCCGTACATATGACAGATACATTGACATTACCACAACTAATACATTTCCCCCTAGGGCTTGACTACAGGGTGTAATTGGAGGCTGCTGAACTACATCTGTAATTGTTGATTGTTACTTATCTTAAAGGCAAATCCCTTGTCTACTGTTGTACTAATTGAAGGCCTTGGCCTGGACAGCATAGTATGTTATATATCCACATTGCTTGCATCTACTGTTTTGTGTGGGCCTTGCATTCGTCACTGATTGCATATTTCAAAATTTATGTGCTGTAAGTAATGGCATACATTATTGTATAGTACACAACTTCCGGTCACACTTTCTTCTACTCAGTCAGCTTCCTATTGCTTAATCTGTGTAGGCAGTGCTTACCCCCATGCAGATGCACTTAAACACGCTTACTGGTGCTTACATATGCTTACTACTGCTTACTGGTGCTTAAACTTGCTTAGTAGTGCCTTATTCATTATGACACATACACTTCGCATGTGCATTTCCTGCAGTACTCTAGTTCATAAATATGTGTTATTTAGTGGGTTTTGCAACAACAAAAGGGGTTATAACGTGCTTTGCCATGTAAAATAGACTGTGCTGCAGTGGGACTCAAACTGGGAATGCCTGCTCATTAGGCAGATGCTCTGCCCACTACACTATTGCTGTGCTGCTTCATTTGCATATATCTTCCATAATTTCATACCCATGGTTCCTTCCCCGGTGCTCCACGTACACAGCAACCATCCATTCTCCAGTTGCTAGCCCAGCCATACCACACCTCCACACATTGTCCTCTCTCCACGACTTGGTACTCATCCAGTATACTATCTTGACCCAAGTTTCTTCAGGCTCTTCATCCGTTTAGTCCGCGTATGTATGAGCCTTGCCTTGTTCATCTTTAGAGACACGTGTAGACAATGGTTTGACTCATAATTTTTGGTTCGTCCTACCAGGGACGGACCTGTTTTTGTGTCAAGATTAGACTTAGCTGGTCTACACTGTTTCTCCCACTGGTAGCATCCTGCCAGGAATCTGAGAAGCAGTGGTTTGCTCACACACCTGCCCAGCCTCATCTCCCAGTTCCGTGGAACCGACGTCCCAGGTTTGACATTCTGAGCATGAAGCATGCCCACACGCCCCCTCGATGTGCACCATGTTTTGATTATTTTCTTAAGTATTTTGCAAGACTACTGTTCTCACATTATGATTGGACAGGCACTGTTTTTTTTATATACATAGACTGCTCAAAATACTGTATTTGAGCAATGTACAAATGGTTGCTTGTATTATTCTTCATAGGTACATACATTTCCTATACTGTTGAATGACTGTGCTGGATGATATGTTTGTGATAACATCAGCTGTATGTGTATCTGCCATGGCTTAGTGGTAAATCACTTTGCCTGTAGTGTGCAGGGTCAGGGCTTTGCAACTTGGGAGTGCAGATTATTTTGTTGCTGGGCAGGACTAGAGCTGTTGGATACAGAGTGACTAAGACACTTTTAAGCAATTGTAAGCAGGTTTGCACTTGTTTGCACAAGGGAAAGCAATGCTAACCTCCAGTTACAGCTTCTTACACTCAGCTTCTACATTGTTTAACCAGTGTAGGTATTGCTTACCACCACACAAACAGGCTTAAATCCGCTTACTGCTGCTTAAAAGTGCTTACTCCCGCTTACCCTCATGCTAATTTCTTTAAAAGAAAAGAAAAAGGAGTTGATAGGAAAGTGGTGAAAAAAGGGCACAAAGAGGGAAAGACAGTAGGGAAAATAGCCAGGGATGTGCAGGAAGGCTGAAGGGAAGGTCCATAGCTGGCCATTTCTTCTACAGCAACATCTGTGCATATAGACTGACTTTGGAGGTAGATTTGGACACTCAAACCCCTGTGCGGGGGTGAGGACAACAATAATAAGTTTTGATGCCAATTAGACTGGATTACACGTGTCCAGTGGACACGTGTGAAATGGGCAGCTATGTATGGGCGAGATTTTTTGTGGGAAGAGATTGCCTTTATTTTTCTTTTTCAGGTGAGAGTGGGATGTTGGGGAGGGGTGGTAGGTATATTTGGGGAGGTACATTTGGTAGGTTAACAGACAAGACAAACAAGACCTTGGACAGGGAGGGGTGTTTGGAAGTCACAAGCCCATGAGCCCCCAAATGGAAACAGTGGGACTGAGGTCCCCACCCATGGGCAGTCACCACTGCACCTTCATGGCCCCAAAGGTGGCTGTGCTGGGGGGCTGGGTAGGAGGGGCAGGCTCACCCTCTTATTGCACCACGTGGCCCTCAAGCTGGCATAGCTGGTCTTGAATCTCCTTGTCAAGCTCCCTATGCACCACGGCCAGGACCTGTCGGCGGGTGACAGGTACCTCTCCACCCCCGCTCCCACGTCTTTAAATGCTTGTGACTGTTTCCCACCATTAATTGTATTTAAACATCTTTGTGAGAGTCATAGTTGGTCTGATGAAGCTGTGTCTGCTGGGACCGCTCAACTACTGTATGTGCACGTTTTAATAAATATCAGTTATTGGATTCTGTGGACTGAGATTGAATCGTTTTACATTTTTTTGATTTATGCAGTTTGACACAGAACTGACTCAGCCTTCCTCTGCTTTGCTCCTAGTGATTTTTATTACTGGTATATACACTGAGAATTGCTGAGATACACTTTGGGTGAGATGCTACAATGACAGGTTTGTTTCCATAGACACTCAGTTTACATACAGTTGCAGGTCAGTAGAACACATGCATCTCTGGGACATCACACTGATTTGTCAGGGGAACAGGTTACAACAGCAGATTTGGGCCAGTTATCTGACATTCTGGACAGTCTGTACAGTTGATTGTTATGACTATGCATACAGCTTACTACCTGAACATTCTGCCGCAGTCTGTACAGTTGATTGTTATGACTATGCATACAGCTTACTACCTGAACATTCTGCCGCAGTCTGTACAGTTGATTGTTATGACTATGCATACAGCTTACTACCTGAACATTCTGCCACAGTCTGTACAGTTGATTGTTATGACTATGCATACAGCTTACTACCTGAACATTCTGCCGCAGTCTGTACAGTTGATTGTTATGACTATGCATACAGCTTACTACCTGAACATTCTGCCACAGTCTGTACAGTTGATTGTTATGACTATGCATACAGCTTACTACCTGAACATTCTGCGCGCAGTCTGTACAGTTGATTGTTATGACTATGCATACAGCTTACTACCTGAACATTCTGCCACAGTCTGTACAGTTGATTGTTATGACTATGCATACAGCTTACTACCTGAACATTCTGCCGCAGTCTGTACAGTTGATTGTTATGACTATGCATACAGCTTACTACCTGAACATTCTGCCACAGTCTGTACAGTTGATTGTTATGACTATGCATACAGCTTACTACCTGAACATTCTGCGCAGTCTGTACAGTTGATTGTTATGACTATGCATACAGCTTACTACCTGAACATTCTGCCACAGTCTGTACAGTTGATTGTTATGACTATGCATACAGCGTACTATCTGTACATTCTGCCGCAGTCTGTACAGTTGATTGTTATGATTATGCTTACAGCTTACTACCTGAACATTCTGCCACAGTCTGTACAGTTGATTGTTATGACTATGCATACAGCTTACTACCTGAACATTCTGCCACAGTCTGTACAGTTGATTGTTATGACTATGCATACAGCTTACTACCTGAACATTCTGCCACAGTCTGTACAGTTGATTGTTATGACTATGCATACAGCTTACTACCTGAACATTCTGCCACAGTCTGTACAGTTGATTGTTATGACTATGCATACAGCTTACTACCTGAACATTCTGCCACAGTCTGTACAGTTGATTGTTATGACTTTGCATACAGCTTACTACCTGAACATTCTGCCACAGTCTGTACAGTTGATTGTTATGACTATGCATACAGCTTACTACCTGAACATTCTGCCACAGTCTGTACAGTTGATTGTTATGACTATGCTTACAGCTTACTACCTGAACATTCTGCCACAGTCTGTACAGTTGATTGTTATGACTATGCATACAGCTTACTACCTGAACATTCTGCCACAGTCTGTACAGTTGATTGTTATGATTATGCTTACAGCGTACTATCTGTACATTCTAGCAAAGTCTCCACAGTTGGGTCTAATTATGCATATAGCTTTCTATCTGAGCATTCTTGCAAACTCTGTACAGTTGTGGGGTATGATTATGCCTGCAACTTACTACCACTCACGGAATTCGAACCCCTGCTGTGTGTGGTAAAAATATTACAGTTGACATCACAGTATACTGTGCTATCAGGAAATTGGTGTAAAGCATTCCAATGGTCTCTGTCTAAGTCTCCCTCAGTTGTTCTATATGACTGACCTCTTGGGACTTCCAACATTGTTATACTGAACTTCCTACACATTTTAACTGCGTTTGACAGTGTGGGAACACTGCTTAATACAGCAGTACTATTTATAGAATGCAGCACTACAACAACATATGAAAGCAGGATGTACACAAGCACTCCAGGGGTTATACTTTTATTCACATGATATTACACCTTTATTTCCACACAACCTATATGACAGTCTACCTGCCATATTGTCTGGTTTATTCAGTAGATCTCCTACACAATACACTTCTTTACTGGTACAACACTTTCCAAAACTGTTATATTTATTTGTTATGACAGTACATGCAGGAATATTAATAACCTGCCTCACCATGCAGCCTTTGTAGCCTAGCAGCATGGGCTTGCTGGTTCGCAGCCTGCTCATCTGCAGCTGACAGAGGAATACAGTGATATTTAGCCATTATCTATCCATAATATACCCAAGCTAGGCAATCATTATCTAAGTAGTAGAATGGGTACTTAGTGCTGGGGAATCGACCATCTGCCTTGCTTCTTGGATCCACTGGTCCAAGAGACCACCCCTCCACCTCTTCAGGTCAGCATGGTGATGCCTGACCTGCTCACCAGTCCGGGGGATACCAGTGGCACTGTTGAGTTCATGGGAGGGACTGTCCCAGGCCTTCACTTTATACTAAGAGCCCTGGTACTGGTCCTGCAGTAGTCTCTCCTCATGGTGTTTTACCAGGAGCCATACCATGAATCTGGACTCCTGAGTCCCCCAGCGCTGCACTCTAAATCGAGTGCCTTCCCCAACACCAGACATTCTGCCGACAGTATGGAGCTACAACCAGGTATGGGAATTATTGGCACCTGTGGGGTTTAAATATGCCTGATTTCCTGCACTTTCACATGATTGGATGGTTTTGAAAAGGCTAAGCTATGGGCACACCTGCTTACCTAATGCTGGCATTGCTTAAAGGGGCATACCACTGGGTAGATTGAGTTAGCCAGCCTACACATTACTTACCCCAACTAAGCTGATCTGTGCAATGCTTAGTGTTGCTTAATATTTTGTTTGCATTATATTTTCCTTTTGTCATTGATGTATTATTTGTTACATGTTATATATGTGTCTGGTATCCGTGATTCATGTGTACATACACTGTATGGGGTCCTGGGGACTTCAACACTTTATTACAATAACACCTCACATCTGGCCTTACTGCAGTACTCCAGTTCATATATTTATGTTATGTAGCAGGTTATACAATATCACACTGTACATAGATTCCTTTCACATGTTCAGTTTGATTTCCTATGGTGAGGATTTGTTTGTTGAAACCTTAATCTTATGTACTGTTATGAGGGCTTAGTGGTTAATAACTGTGACTGTAGTATACAGGGTCTTGGGTTTAAGCCTGGCAGAGGCTGTTTATTTTGTTGCTGGGCAGAACACGGGCCATTGGATACAGAGTGATTAAGGCACTTTAAAGCAGTTGTAAGTGGGAGTGCATGTGTTTGCGCAGAGGTAAGCACTACTAACTTCCAGTCACACTTTCTTCTCCTCAGTTAGCTTCCATATTGCTTAATCTGTGTAGGTGGTGCTTACCCCCGTAAAGACACACATAAACATGCTTACTAGTGCTTACATATGCTTACTATTGCTTATTTGTGCTTATACCTGCTTACTAGTGTCTTATTCATTACGACACTGCTACATCACATGTGCATTTCCTGCAGTTCTCTAGTTAATACATATGTGCTATTTAGTGGGTTTTGCAACAAAACTATTGGTTATAACGTGCTTTGCCATGTAAAATAGACTGTGCTGCAGTGGAACTCAAACCGGGAATGCTTGCTCATTAGGCGAATGCTCTGCCCAATTCACACTATTGCTTACATCCACGATGTGGTCCAGTTAGAACTGCTCCAACACCGGCATGCCTCAACCCATATTTTCATACCCATCTTCTGCCCCACTCCTCCTCCACAGCAATCATCCTTTCTCTGGGTGCAGGTCAGGTCTAACAACACCACTACACACTGCCCACTCTCCACTTCTCAGGACCCATCACGTAAGTTGTCTCGACCCATGGATCATCAGGCTTTCCCAACCTTGTAGTCTGAGAACATATGTGTCCTGCCATTGCAAATCTGTGTAATGACAGGAACCCAAATATGCCCTAAATTTTTGGGTTGTCCCGCAAGGGATGTTCTTGTCTTTGTTTCTAGATTAGACTTAGCGGGTCGACAATGTTTCTCCCATTGGTAGTATCCTGCCTGTAGTTTGGGAAGCAGTGGTTTGTTTACTTTTTTGGTGTGTTTGCTTGTATGTTTCACCTGTTTGGCTGTGGGGGGGGGGATATCGGTACGTGTATCACATATGTTAAATGAGACCCCTCACCCCCATTGGCGGTGCCTGTGGTCATATATGTCATTCTTATGTGCTGTATCATATCTATAGATATATATCTGTGTATATATATATATATACACACACACACACACACACACACACACACACACACATACATATATATATATATATATATATATATATATATATATATATATATTGCTGTATATATATATATATATATATATATATATATATATATATATATATATATATATATATATATATATATATATATATATATATATATATATATATATATTGCATATATATATATATATATATATATATATATATATATATATATATTGCTGTACACATATATATATGTATCCAACGAAATATAGATGTATGGCTGTCTGCATATGTATATATCTTTATGTGGATATTTATATATATGTATATATATATATATATATATATATATATATATATATATATATATATATATATATATATATATATATGTCCAGCTGGTGAATCTGGGAATCTTGAGGCAATGTTACAACTGCCTCATGTACACAGACAACCCTCTCCTCCTTCCAACAAGTTCCAACATACGTGAGAGATGCAACCATATAGCCAAACTGGAGGCTAAGTTCTCTCAAGTCAGTACTGGAGTAACCAGTCAGGAGGAGAAGGTAACCGCACACACTACAGTTCCAGTCTCACATAGATCTACCACAACAGCAAACCAGACACATAAACACACAAAAACATACTCGGAGGCTCTAAATAAAAATCTGCCTAAGCAGCAGAGACCTCCAAAGCAGACATCCAAGCAACCTCTACCCCAAAACAAAACACGTGCAACACATAGTTCACAAAGCCAGTGTGCTAAACAGTCACAGCCCCTAAGGCTAAACAACACACCTGATACACTTGCAATAGGTGATTCTATTGTCAGGCACATTGACGTCCCGCTCACCAGGCTGAACAAGGAGAATGTCACGGTGAGCTGCCTGTGGGGTGCTAGGATCCGCCACATAATGCAAGCACTCAGGTCACTCCAAGGCAAGTACAAATATGACTCAGTCATTGTCCATGCTGATGTGAATGACCTGAGACGTACCTCCCTGGACTACATGAAAAGAGACATAGAGGAGCTCTCTGAGCATGTAGCCCAGGCTGGTATGACCCTGACCTTGAGTAGCATCCTACCCTCACCAAGAATGATGCCACAATATGAAGACAAGATGATCAATTTCAATAATTGGCTTAAGTATTGGTGTCATTCAAAGGGGATCCAATGCCTGTCAGCCTGGGATGACATGCTCGACAAGCCACGTTGCTTCGCTAGTGACGGCTTGCACCTGTCACCCCTGGGCTTTCAGATATTGGCAAAGGCTCTTGCCACCTCCATAGTGCCTTTTTTAGGCAAAGCTCAAAAGACAAACCCACCTCCTTAGGTATCACAAGGGAAAAGAAACTAAGGGTAATGCTACTCAATGCCAGAAGTCTAAACCTCAAGATGCACGCACTCAAAACTCTCCTCAGCATGGAGAACATCGATATCTGTGCAGTAATAGAAACCTGGTTCAAGGCTCCAGAGAGCACCCCAGCACTACCAGGTTATACCTCATACCATACTTTTTGGCCCCAAAACTTGGACGGAACCACAAAAGGAGGGGGGGGTATCAATATTCGTCAAAGATACCCACACCTCCAGGTTGGTGGCACAGCACGAAGCATCAGAGACTATCCATGTGCAACTAACAGTGAGTAAAACTGCCTTCCAATTTATAGCCTGCTACAGACCACCCTCCCAAACCCAGGAACCCCACTCGGCCTTCATGAGAACACTGGAAAATATGAAGGTCTCCCCAAACACTATTATACTGGGCGACTTCAACTACCCAAACATAGACTGGAAGCATTACTCTAGCTCCAACACCCTAGCTCAAAGGTTCCTAGAATTTATAAACTCAAATGCTATGGAACAACTTGTCACCACTCCCACAAGAGGGGAAAACATACTGGACCTGATCATCACCAACATGGGGACTCTATGCTCCAGACCAGAAGTGTATCCCTCACTGGTAAGATCAGACCATAAATTAATCTCACTGGATATCCACATCCCGACCCCACCCCCTCCCCAGAAAACCACAGTGAAAAACTTCTCTAAAGCAAACTTCACACTCCTCAAAACCGAGGTGGAATCCTTCAAAGCCCCTGAGCCTGTGGAAAATACGGCCCAGACTGCAGAATCCTTTATAAACGCATTCTATGAACACCTTCAGGAATGCATGGATCATGCAATCCCAAATAAAACCAAGACCCAATCCCCCAAAGGCAGGTGTCCTGTCTGGTGGACCCCAGCCATAAACAAACTATACAATAGAAGGAGGAAGCTACTGCATGATAGAGCAAAATCCCTAAAAGGGAAGGCATCTCTGATCAGTATTAGCAAAAAACTATGGGCACTCATAAAATCATCTAAGGCCAGCTTCGAGAGAAAAATTGCACAAGACACTAAAGATAATCACAAAGCTTTCTTTAGTTATGTTAGGAACCTGGGTGGAAACTCCCAGATATGCTCAGAGTTAGTCCAAAATGGCAAAAAATACACTGAACCCACAGACATTGCCAACATCCTAGCTGACAGGTTCAGCGCAAACTTCTCCTCGCCCTCCCCCTCAAAAGAGCAATTATCTATCCCAGCAGAGTGCTTCCCCCCTGACATTTCAGATGCTCAGGTGAGAGCCGCCCTCTCCAATGCAAAAAACACAGCATCAATGGGACCAGACCTACATGAACTCCAAGAAGAGCTGAACCCCAACCTAAAGCTACTGTTCAATCTCAGCCTTACTACAGGATATGTACCCAAAGAATGGCGTACAGCAACAGTGGTCCCTCTCCACAAAGGTGGTGCCTCAACGGATCCTGGAAACTATCGCCCCATAAGCCTGACTAGCTTGGTCTGCAAAGCTATGGAGAGGATCATCATGAAACTCATAAATAAAGATATTGGGGACCTACAGACACTGGATCCTACCCAGTTTGGCTTTGTTAAGGGCAGATCCTGCCTTTTAAACCTGGTTGATTTCTTTGAAATAGTCACCAAGGCCATTGATGAGGGGAAGGTGGTCCACACAGCCTACCTGGACCTCGCAAAAGCCTTTGATACAATACCCCACTCGGGCATCATAGATAAGCTATCCAGCTTAAATATAACCCCCTATGTCACTAGATGGGTTGCAAACTGGCTCAAGGACAGAACCCACATGGTCAGAATTGCTGGAGCCATGTCAGACTCCAAACCAGTTACAAGTGGCATCCCACAAGGCTCAGTCCTGGGACCTCTCTTGTTCGGCATATATTTCTCAGAGGTACAGGCCAACATGGGAGGACTGTGGCTGACCAAGTTCGCAGATGACTGCAAACTGGGCGCCATAATTGACTCTCCAGCTGACACAAACATCCTCCAAAAGGGTCTCATAGAAACAGATAACTGGTGCCAGAGCCATGGCCTCAAGCTAAACGCCAAAAAGTGTATAGTCATCCCCTATGGCAAAAACAAAGTGCCCACAAATTACCACATAGGTGGTAATCCATTAAGTACGGAAGAAGTAATTAGGGACCTGGGGACCCAAGTTGATAGCAATCTCTCATTTGACAACCACGTGGCCAAAGTGGTTAGAAAAACCTTCTATATAGCCCACCTAATCATGAAGGGATTCACATTTAGATCAAGGGAGGTCATTGTGCCTCTTTACTCATCCCTCATCAGGCCCATAATTGAATACAATGCCCCTTTCGGGATGTACCTTACCCGACACCTGCAGTAACTGGAAAGACCCCAAAAGTACCTCACCAAGAGGATCAAAGGGCTCAAACAGATGCCATATGCTGCCCGGTTAAAGAAACTCCAGCTCTACTCGGTTGCATACCACCTGCTTAGAGGTGATCTGTGCCTGACGTATAAAGCTATGTCCAACCCGGAATTAATGGACATGCTGCACCTCAGAAAATCCAAATCCCATCGAGCTACGCGCTCGAGGGACTTGAACCTTAGCACTGAAATAAATAGGACAGGCTGTAGGAACAGATTCATAACCCAGAGTCTCCCTTCACTCTAGAATAGAATCCCAGTCCAAGTTAGGCAGAGTCCCTCACTGACTCTCTTCAAAAGAAATCTTGACGAGTGGATGGGAGATCGTAGGTTTACCCCGGGTATCACTTCTGTGTCACTGCTAAACAGAGGCACAGTAAACTAACCTTGAAAAAGGGCATAGTAAAACATTTAAAATGGGTGGCGAAAGCCAAACACACTCTGGCTAGGCTTACAAATGCCCTAGGGCAGATAGCCTAGTATGAACCTATGAACCTATTAACATATATATATATATATATATATATATATATATATATATATATATATATATATATATATATATATATATATAGGTCTACCTGAAAACACCAACACATCAAAACATCGATAACGAAATAACCGACACGCCAAAACCAAAAGTTCAAAAACACGAAACTTCACATGCCCACCAAACCACAATCCTGATAATCAACCAAACAAATAACTTTCCCGATAAACACACACACAACACAAGCACACCAAAAACCTTACAAACCTATACTAAACCTTAGATGCACAATTATATATGCACTAACCTTAACCCAAACCCTAACCCTAAGGTCTGTCACTATCGCACACTTACTTTACCCACACCCTGACCCTAACTCACTTAATCCGCCCTAACCCTTGTCTGTCACCTAACGTCCATCCCTATCGCACACTTACCTTAACATGTCAGTGTTCTCAGTGTCGGGATTCTCAACTGTTGGTCTTCTCTGTTGTCAATCTTCCGGTGTCGGTTATCTCTCTGTCATTCATTTGCAGTTTCGGTTAATTCAGGTAGACCTATATATATATATATATATATATATATATATATATCTATACATGTATATATATATATATATATATATATATATATATATATATATATATATATACATATATGTAATACAGAGAGGGAGAGGTATATATCTATTTATATATATATACATATATATATATATATATATATATATATATATATATATATATATATATACACACACACACACACATATATCTACATATTTAGCTACATGTCCTGTAATGTTGAATGGTATTGCTGGATGCTATGTTTATAGAAACATCAGGGTTATGCATATCTTTGGTGGCTTAGTGGTAAATCACATTAGCTATGGTATGCAGGCTCCTCCTGGGTCCGAGCCTTGCAGGGGCTGTTTAATTTGTTGCTGGCCAGAATGAGGCCCATTGGATATGGAGTGATTGAAGCACGTTTATGCAGTTATCAGCGGGTTTGCGCGACGATAAGCACTGCTAACTTCCGGTGACATCCGCTTACACATGGTTAGCCTCACTGTTGCTTACTCTGTGTAAGCACTGCTTACCGTCTTGCAAACAGACTTGCACCCACTTACTAGTGCTTATTTATCCTTACTACTGCTATATTTTAGACAGTATTAGTCTACTGGTTCTTGGGGAGGTGGTGAATTTGGCAAGTGTATGGGGTTATCATTCATTACATAGCTTACTACTCCAGTTCACACATAAATGTTATTTATTAGGTTATACAACTAAATATATTGATCATAACAGTGATTTGACATGGAAATGGAATGTACTGCAGTGGGACTCGAACCAGGATTGACTGCTCGTGAGGCAAACGTTCGGCCCACTACAATATTGCGGTACTGCTTCCTTTGCACATAGCCTGCTTTTTATCCTCCTTTTGCTATTTAAGCTACATTAACCGTAGCTATGCTATGGGCAGACCCAAGCACCTACAGTTAAACCTCATCCGTTTCATTAACAATACATATCTTTTTTATTTTTTTTATTCACTATTGCTCTTATACATGAGGGGGGATGTTGCTGGGGGTATGCATACATCTATGGGCAGTCTCACTCATTGTTTACTAACTTTCTGCAGTCCTTCATTGCAGGGGGCGTGTATATTCTGAGAGCTCTGCTCTCAGACACGCCCCCTGCACTTGTACATGCTCCGTGTAAGCCTAGGAGCTCAGCCAGTGCGCCTTCATTACTATGCATGGCGCACTGCCGTACTGCTCCTAAACGGGCGCTTCCATGCAGGACTAAGCTAGTCCTGCACAGAAGGTTGTTGATTCCAGGGGTGTGTGTTTTAAGATGGAAACACTGGGCAGGATTCTAAATGATCTGTGCAACCCTGCAGACTGTGCCGAGTAAAGCACAAGAAATCTACCATGCAATGTAATATGTAAATGCAATTCTAGGCAGAATTAGGATAGAGGCAAGCACCATTTGAGCACTGAAGTTGAAAGCAGAACTATTGATAATAAGACCCAACTATAAAGGCTAAAATAGGTTTGGATGCTGAAAAAGCATTTGTCAGAGTGATTTGGGAATTTCGGAAGACAATTAATAATTATTTTTCATTGACTGTCCACTTGATTGCCTAGTGCTTTTGGATTTATTTTTTCACCTAGTTCGTGTTGGATTTTTGATTTCCACATCGATAGACAATAATAATAATAATTTAAAATTTACAGAGCAGTTCAAGCTATGGTGAAGTGTGCTGGTCAGCTGTCTAAACTGTTTAGCTGTATAAAAGCAACTAACCAGTGTACTTTTACCATCACTCTTTGCTTTATATCATGAGCTGTATATAAATGGAGAAATACTAACAAGAATAACGTTTTTAGCAGACAACATGTCGTATGTTACCAATCCAGGAAATAATACAAAAATATGTTTGAGAAACTGAAATATTTTAATAGTGTAGCAGAATATAAAGTAAAATGAAATATTATTTATTTATTTATTTATGTATTTCCAGTTTTATTACTCGGGAAGTCCACTGGGCCCAGAGAGCCCATTTTCAGTGAAGGCCGGGGAGAAAAGCTCCATGAAATAGATTACAGTAAAGATAGTCCAATAAAAATAAAAGTACAAGTACAAATACATATCAAATAATACAAAGCCTATAGTGGAAAATATCCTGCAGATACATTTTAACAAATTCACGCAGTTAAAGTCAAAAGTCAAAAGCTATTTACAATATTTACAGAGTGTGAGAGATCGTATGGGAATTAGCTATTGAAGGTTATAGCCACCTATAAGGTGCTTAGGAACTCATCCTCTCAGGGGGCTTTTGTTAAAGAGTTCGAGGTAGGGAGAATGCAGTTACATTTCCATTTGGAGGAGAGGTAGATGTAAAGCTGTGTTTTGAAGTTGTTTGTGTTTGACATTGTCCTTAGTGTGGAAGGGAGAGAGTTCCATTTCTTACCTAAGGAGAAGGAGAGGAGAAGATGTCCAGCAGGTAAAAACAAAAGCTACAGGAATGAACTATGACTCAAAACATGACTTGGCGAAGAGCTTCCCCTTTTTGTGAGGTCAAGACAAGATGACATATTTGGTGAATTTGATTGAATTTGATTGAAATGGAATGTTGAGAAAGCAGCAAAGAAGTGCTAGAAGAAATTGCTCAAAAGATTATACCTACAATAAGACCATGGAAAGTGTTACATATGGACATTCATAATAAGATGCAAGAGATTAAGATGTTTTTGGTCTCGCTGGTTCTTTATGTAAGTCGTGCTTAAATACAGCAACTAAGACCAGATATGGCAGAATATCAATATACTAATTAAGCAGTTTCTTTGGGATATGAAAACAGAAAAAGGGCTATGGGAAAATAATACTGACAAAGAAAGAGAGTGATTTGAGGCTTCCAGATTTGGATGAATACTATAAGGCCATGCAACTTAGAAGAATATATTGGGATTCAGGATATGGAATATATGCCCGGATGGAAGCACATAATATGCATAGCACCCAATGAGGTAATGACAGTATCACACGAGGGCATTTGGGCAGATCTATGAAAGGAATACAGGCAGCATTATGACAGTCTTTTACACAAAAAGTATTAAGTAAGGCTTTATAGAAAAGGAAGTTAGACCTTAGAAAACCAGAATATCAGCATTAGGTTATATTATATATATATATATATATATATATATATATATATATATATATATATATATATATATTATATATATATATATATATATATATATATATATATATATATATATTACTAAGAAAGGCACACACAAATGTAATGAGCATTTGGAAAAGAAAGAATAAAGAAATGAGATTTCGTGAGAAGATAATAAAAGAAAATGAGTTAATAAAATGGGATGAAGTTAGATGAACTTCTATGTTATTGAACTCAGATTAACTTGCACATACAGGTCTAACGTTAGAGTTCCACTATATAGAGGTTGGAGAGGTATTTGGTTAAAATGCAAATAGTAGATTTGGTAACTGAGGCCAGAATAGAAATGAAGGACTAAAAAGGAGTATTAGGTTTGAGAAGACAATACAGCATAAAGGTTAAAATAGCATGAACAAATGATTAAACAAAGAGATTGCAGATAATCAGTGGAAGGAAATATGTCTTAGTCCCAGTTATGCAAATAAATTGAGACAATTTACAATATTTGCATGGAAACGTTTGCATAAATATCTGTATAACATAACAGACTTGAAAAAATGTTCCCATAGATGAGGCATATGTTGAAGATGTAATGGTTCAGAAAGAGGCTCTTGGGAACATATATTTTGGGACTGTGCAGAGCTGTCTTGTACAAAATTGACTTAAATAATATGCTTAGTCATCTACTTGGAAGTAAATTTAAGATCACTATAGAGATGTTTTTGTTGCAATGGTATAAAATAATGTACTAAAGAGGTAAAAAGTATTGCTATCTTTAGTGTTGATAGTGGCTAAGAAACCTATAACTAGAAAATGGAAAATCAAAGACAAACCCTCAATAACAGAGGTGAGAAAGTTAACTATAAACGTTAAAAATATGGAGCTGAGAACTATTAGAAATCCAAAACAGACCTCCATAGTAAAAAATAGGCTATATGGATAAAAATAGGCTATATGCAACTGACGTTGAGCCTGAAGGCAACATTGAAATGGAACAAAGGTTTCTATGTTAAATGATCAAATGTCTAAATCATCAAAATCAGTTCATGAAGATGAAAGCATCGAGCATTTTAATCATCGAAAGCCAACTTCGTTGAATCTCAGTATATCAAATAGCAATAGTTGGCCAGCAGCTGCAACATTCCTATCTTACATGTTACTTTTGGTATGTATAACATGATGGTAGTAAATATTTGGATTCATTCTAACTTACACACAGCTGTTAACCACCTATTGTGATTTAATACACTGAGGTTTGACAAAGTCAGCTTTCAATGATTAAAATGTTTGATGCTTTCATCTCAATGAACTGGCATTAAATATTTTAGTCATTCAGTCATTTAATATGAACCAGGAGCAAAGTACCAAAGATGCCTATATATTTAATAAAGTAGACTCCAGTATAAGGTGTGAGGTAACTGGTCCATTTCTTAGGATTTGTAATGTGGTGAAAATAAAGCAATACTAATGAATTACTGCTCTCAAATTATGTTGTATATAATTTATTTGTGTGTGTAACTGTTTTTGATTAATGAGCAATGTTAGTTCCCAGTGGTATTAGATTTGTATGCTTAACAATGGCAACTTAATAATTCAATGTAAATACTGATTGCTTGACATGAGGCTAATTTATTAGTATTTTATAACTATATAATTATACAATGGGTTGTATCAACAATCAGTGTTGAAATAACAGGTGCCCCATGCATAGGGATTACACAGTATGTCAAATTGAAGATCTGTTATTAAAATGCTTACATATTAAAAGTTAAAAAAGAAACATTAGAGAGGACAAGGTTCTATTTCTGTGGAAGGAGGCTTACCTTATCAAACTGCAGAAGGCTAGAACATAGGTGCATACCAGCAATGTGAGGCCTATGACCATGCTAAGAGTGATGGGGCAGCCTCTAAGAATTAGGGGCTATTTTAAAGTTATCTTATGCCTTCTTTTTGTTGCATACTTACCTCAGCTTTGCTATTTTATAAGCTGTTTATCATTATATAATTTACATATATTTTATATGAGATTGCTCATCTCCATTCAGACAACCCACAAAACCACAAAATAAAATTAGCAAGCACTTTTATATGGGGCAGAGTCCCTCCATACCTCCTATGTGGGGGCAGTCTCTAGCATCTACCAATTTATAATCAATTAGAAGGGCACATAATTAATAAATGAAGGTGGAATCACTGATTTCACTGAATTTTCTTCATTGCTTTGTACATTATTGGAACTGGTAGCGCTAATTCCCTCTATATATCCATTCAGTCAGATGCAGATACAAACAAGTTGGTACAGTGGTGCATTTTGGGGTTTGATTCCTGATTGGTGTCCTTTCTATGTGGGGTCTGCATATGCTTCATGCGACAACATTGGTCTTTATAAGAGTCCCTGATGAGATTTGAACTGGTAGCCTTCCATGTGGCCCGTTGGTGTGTATAAT
>NC_056737.1:986320007-986377507 GCF_019279795.1 Protopterus annectens | reverse complement strand
CACTCTGTGGGACAGACAAATTAATGAGAACATAAGAGCAGAAGCCAAAGTAGCTCCAATGGCAGAAAATGTCAAAGAAAACAGATTATGCTGGTTCAAGCACATGTGCAGAAGACAATCTGGTGAAGAAGATTTGAGACAGACAAGAAGAAGGTAAGAGAAAACAAGGGCATCCTGCAAAAAAGTGGCTGGATTGTGTGAGAGAAGATCTGTGACAGTCAAGTAATAGTGTCGAAAAAGGCAGGAGTGTGCCACTGAACTCAGAGAGACAGTGACAATTACCATCACACCTTGAACCCATGTAGAAAAAAGGGGAGAAAAGGGGGTTGATGATGATGATGATAAGACTGAGTGCATGCACACACACACACTTACACATATGTACACACATGCAAACACACTTATACACACACTGAGCAAAGCACATGCACACATATGCCCAGAACCACACTTACATACACACGCACACACACACACACATGGACACACACACACACGGACACACACACACACACACACACACACACACACACACACACACACATAGATATACACTTGGCTTTACAGTATTTCCTTCCCAAAGGGCTAACAGCGTTGACCCTACAATAGGACTGAAATCGAATAAATATATGTCACCAAAAGACATTACCCAAAAAACAAGGTATACCTATTCTTTGAATCAATCTATCACACTGTTCACATCCTGGCAAAAAGTTCCAGGGAAGCTCACATGGCAAATTAGTATTAGCCATGCCTTTAGTCTGCCATATTTGCATGTAGCTTTCACCAGACAGATTGATGTAGAGCTATAGATTAGAGCCTTCTTATCTCTGAAATAATTCATTTTAGCTCATGCCTCATCACTGCATCATTGCTTATCAGTGTTTCAAAGTGCAGCTCTCATTTTTTAAAGACCTTTGACATCCTCACTGATCTGTATAGCTACTAAACTCATTGGTGGGATATAACAGACCTTAGCACCAAACTGGTACAATGCAGTCTTGTGAGGGGTAACATTTTTCCAGTGCAGAATGATCAAACTATACTGAATCCTTTACTTATGTATTTGTGCTGCTTTGGAACAATTTATTTGTCCTGGACTCCACTAGATACAGACCACAACTGAAGGAGCAGCAGTGAATGAATGAATGAATGAATGAATAAATTAATAAATATATAATTGTTACATATCCAGATGTGGCACATGCTAATTAGCTGGTGAATAAAAAGAAGTTCCACCAGGCTGTAAATATATTTCTTTACATTATACATTTATCTTAATAATATCAGATTCTGCATACCCATTGCTTATGTAATGGATTGATTCAGTGTTGCAGGAGAACATTATTCATATGGTGATATAGGAGGCATATTTATGCAGCAGTGAAGCAAAAGGCACATTTTTGGATATTGCGATACAAGAGTTACATTTCTGAGTACATCTCTGCATATCCTGAGACTCTTGCTAGAAGATGACATTATAATGAACTCTTAGCAAATGAGCTGTCTGTTGAAATTAAGCACACATAGGGGAAAAACAAAATTATTTTTCCTAAATAAAGGATTGTTGTACACATCTTTTTTCATGAGGTGCTCTTTCTAAACTAATGCCTTGGAATGTTTCTTCTTTAGACTGCCAGATGCCAAGCAAATACAATCTGTTCAAGAAAAAATAAATTCTTCCTTTTAAAGAAAAATCTGGTTGAGATGTTTTTGGTCTTGTTGTCTTATTTTTTCTGCTGAACATTTTAATCATTATAACATGCACCCACCTGTTTTTGGCTTCTTAATTCTGTACTATTCATAAAATAGAGTAAACTGATGTAATAGTTTCCATATGGAAAACAGGCTTTATAAAAGTCGTAAAACCTTCTGTTGTGATATCCCATTATGTTAAATAAGGATCTTGTCTAGCACTAAGCTGGAAATTCCCATTCCACATAGAAAAGCTCTATACCACTACATACTGGAGCTGTTCCCTTACACATATAGCCAAGTTGCAATGTTATTTGACTGATTCTAGGACTTTATCCAACATGTAGAAATATAGAATGGATACTGAATACTATGCCAAACTATAAGCATAGAAACATGGCAGAATGAACTTCTTGCCAAGGTCATCTGGAAAATATAGAGCATCCATTTTGGGGCCTACATATTTTGAAATTCTTAGATGTAGAGGAGTTCAGCTAGAAGAAATACATGGTTAGATTAGTACACCACAGACTTGTTTATTCCTGTCATCTTGAATAGGACAAAAGTTCACAATAATTACTTTTTCTGTCTTAAAGCATACCTGAAAAATAAATCTTTCTTTAATTTGCAGCAAAGGTTTTCTTTTTTCTTTACTTTTACTTGAATGAGCTGGACGTTGAAGTCGATCATGTAATAATAAAATAGTAATCCTATGATGCAGACATAACCAAAGCCAGGAAACACACTCTTCATCGTTAAACAAGACATGAATTACAGATACTAACAAACCAGTCATATACTAACTAGAATGCTTGTATTTATGCTGAGATTTATTCAAGAATGTTTGTTTTATTTTGCTTTTTGCCATTGCCATTAATTTTTCTTGGTTTCCTTTAATCATTTTCTTACAATGGGGCAATCGTTTCAAACATTTTTTTATAGTTTGTCATGTCTCATACAATGGGGGTGATAGCTTCCAACATTTTTTTATAGTTTGTCATGTCTTCTTTGTTGCATTATTTTAGAATCCAGTTATCCAGTCCTTTCATTGTATCTGATTAGTTGTGCATAGTTTAATTTAAAGAAATATCTGCTTGTCCTTTCTACCTGCACAGTGACAACACATGAGAAAACAATAACGTTATTTTAAAGGACTCTCTCTTTACTGCCTCCTCAGAAAGATGTCAACAGACTGAAGTAGGACCACATACTGCTATAAACCAGTGGAAGTGGATGTAACTAAACACCAATTACAAAATTAGAATTCATGTCTATCTCTTCTGCTAGCACTTCAGTTGTGACCTGCTTCATCACAGATCTCTGGCAAATGCTCTAGTTTCCTTTCTTTGGGTAGATTCTGCACACAATTACAGCCCTACTTTGTTCTGCCTGTACAGATTCTGTTGGAAGATGAGTTAAGGCAGCAAATGGCACCCATCCAGTTAGTCGCCTGCAGATTCTCCTCTGACAGATTTTTTTTATCACTGCCTTAGTCACAGTGTTGTAATGCAGATGTGTTTTGATAACCTTCATCCCAGGCCCCTCTACTATGGAATACATACTATAGTCATTCATTCATTGGAAAAACAAGGAACTCTTTCCCAACTATTCTTACTTGGGAACCATTGCTAAACCAGTTCAAAAAAGACCTGAAACAATACCTTATGGGACATTGGCTCCTTCTCTGTACCAACCCTAACTCCTATCCTAAACCATCTGTCTTATGCAAGCCCCTTCTATCTTCCTTACTTACTGATAGCAGCCACATCTGTCTGTTATACTCCCTCTCTAAGACAACAGGGTATGTAATCTTGTAAATAAGCTGTAAGTAACTTGCAAATAGTTTTTACTTCAGTATGTACTGAAGTATTTTGTAATCACTCTTACTTTTGTGTAAGCCCCCCCCCCCCCCATGGGGACACCTCTATAAGTACTGTATAGCTATTATTGCTTTTTTTATAAGTGGAATTGTTTATTTTTGTAACCTGGAGCTTTTCTCCCAGGGCCTCTGTTGAAAATGGACATGTATCCAGTTGGACTATCCTGGCCAACAAATCTAAAATAAAATAAAATAAATAAATAAATAATTCTGTCTTTTTGCTAGAGTTTGTAGTGAAATGTTTCAGTCTATGTCAAAGCATCAAACAGCCAAATTGTTGAACCCGATATGGTCGAGACGATATGGTTGAAAATACAGTCTGTTGAACTGTTTTGACTTAGTTTACAGTGGGGATGAGGAAATTTGCCCTTTGTAGCATGATCTTGGAGTTGGTGGGGTCAAAAGTATTGTTTGTGTTGTTTGTAGGTATTGTTTGGGTTCATATTTTTTGTTGACAGACTGAATTGTTGACCACATGGTCTCAACCATATGGTTTTCCACAATTCGGCTGTTCAATACTTTGAAAAAGATCCAAATGTCTAACTATTTTCACTTCTCTGTTTTAGATAGCAGCAGTCTTAACTATTTGCTTTGGAGATATGATCAGATGAACTACAAAATGAACTGGCACCTCACTTAAGTGTCATGTTCAATCATAGCCTCACCTCAGGCTTCATGCCCACTGAGTGGTGCACAGCTACAATTATCCCACTTCACAAGGGGGGATCCACCTTGGATCCTGGGAACTACCACCCCATCAGTCTGACAAGCCTAATCTGCAAGGCCATGGAACGTATTATCATGGAACTTATAAACAAAGACATTGGCAACCTTCAAACACTGGACCCCACCCAGTTTGGGTTTGTGAAGGGCCGATCTTGTCTCCTGAACCTGATTTTCTTCTTTGAATCAGTCTCCAGAGCCGTGGATGAAGGTAAGGCAGTCCACACAGCCTATCTGGACCTCACCAAGGCACCATCCCCCACTCTGGAACCATAGATAAACTTACTAAGCTGGGCATTAGTCCCTACTGCACTTGATGGGTTGCCAACTGGATTACTGACAGAACCCACACTGTAAAAGTAGCCGACTCCAAATCCAGCTCCAGACAATTGACAAGTGGAGTACCTCAAGGTTCAGTCTTGGGACCACTCTTGTTTGGCATCTACTTCTCTGAAGTACAGGCCAATACTAAGGGACTCTGGATAACAAAGTTTGCAGATGACTGCAAACTGGAAGCCATTATTGAATCTCCAGATGATGTGGATACTCTACAAAAGGGCTTTACAGAAACAGATGCTTGGTGCCAGAGCCATGGGCTCAAGCTCAATGCCAAGAAATGTATAGTTATCCCCTTTGGGAAAAAACATGTACCCGTGAATTACCACATAGGTGGCAGTACACTAAACACTGAAAGTATGATAAGAGACGTACGGACACAGGTGGTCACCTTCGATAACCACATCACCACAACAGTCAGGAAATCCTTCTATGTGGCATACCTCATCACTAAGGGCTTTTCATCCAGAAAAAAGGAGGTCATTGTCCCACTGTACTCATCCCTCATTAGACCCATTATAGAATACAACGCCCCATTTGGTATGTACCTCTTAAGATACCTGCAACAACTGGAAAGGCCGCAAAAATACCTCACTAAAAGAATCACAGGCCTAAAGCAGATGCCCTATGCTGACTGCCTTAAAAAACTCCAGCTATACTCTGTCACATATCGTCTACTCAGAGGCGATCTCTGCTTAACATACAAGGCCATGTCTTACCCAGAGCTGTTGAACAGGCTACACTTAAGGAAATCCCAATCCCTCAGAGCCACATGCTCCAGGGATCTAATCCTTGTCATCACAATAAACAAAACATGCTAGAGGGATAGATTCCTGACCCAGAGACACCTCAGACTCTGGAATAGACTGCCCATACATGTCAAGCAGAGTGCCTCTTTGGCCCTCTTCAAAAGGAACCTTGACGATTGGATGGGAGAAAGGAAATTCACCCCGGGGATCACGTCAGTCGCCCTGCTAGACAGGGGTCCAGGGAAGTAAATAGTGTGGGAAGAAATAGCCAGGGAATTGTTATGGCTAGGCTTGTATAGGCCCTAGGGACAATAGCCTAGTACCAACCTATGAACCTATGAGGGTTACTATACTTATTTATTTAGGCAAGTAGACCAGGCCTAGATTATCCTTTTCAGCTACTACCTGTTGTACAAATACAACTGTACAAAATATAACAATATTCCTCTTTACTCATATCTTATCAGACCCATCACTGAATGTAATGCACCTTTTGGAATGTATTTATCTACATATATCACACAATATGAGAGAGCTCAGAGATTCATAACTAAAAACCCCAGTGGCCTCAAAAATCTTAGTTACCAGGAGAGACTGGCAGCACTTTCTCTGTACAGACTTTCTCAGTCTCTTACAGACTCCTCCATGGAGATCTTTGTCTAGCCTTTTGGGCCATGAAAGATACAGCCCTGGTTGACCTCCTATTCCTTCGCAGAATTAACGGTACATCAACTACTTGGTTAAAGAAACTAAACCTTCATCATCAGATAAATAATACACATTGATGTAATAGATTCATATCCCAATGTACCCCTCACCTCTGTAGCAAACTTTCATCACATGTCAAGCAGAGCAGCAGCTTATCACCCTCCCCTGGTTTGTCTTGTCTTGCCCTCCTTGAGAGCTGGAGGGAAAGTTTGAATATTTTTTTTTTTACTAGGCTTGAAATGGTCTGAAGACTGATTGCCTAGTACTTACCTATGAGCTTAACATTATTACACCATTGCACTGACAAGAGAAAGAGGGAAGACCATCAAGGATGATATGTGATAGTGCACTCCATGGCAAAGTGAAGTGAATCAAGCATTTCTAATATAGAGAGTTGTTTACAGATGTGATTGTTGAATATGAAAAAATATGAATCAATTTTCTATTTTGTCCACCATTGCTGTACCATCACCATCTCAGTCTGCCTAAAATGACTCGTCATAGTTACTTCTACTTTATGATTGTCAGTAAATCCCTCTTAATGACTCGCTGCTTCTGACCTCCTGTTCCTGATGTATGGTTTGAATCACGTAGATATGACTACACATAAAATCATACAGATTTGATAAAAACAAAATCTATTTTTTCCAGGGGTGCAAGCTTTCCTGCACCCCACCCCTGCTGCTAATTATACATACCACCTCTGGGAGTGTACTACAGCAGAAAAGGGTATATCCCCAATCCCCAGTGTACCATGACCTCAAGCACATAAACACTGGCAAAGTTAGAGAAGTTCATTTTTGAACACTGCATCCAATTATTCAAGCATTTGAATATATATATATATATATATATATATATATATAGATATAGATATATATAGATATATATAGATATATATAGATATAGATATATATATGTGTGTGTGTGTGTGTGTGTGTGTGTGTGTGTGTGTGTGTGTGTGTGTGTGTGTGTGTGTGTGTGTGTGTGTGCACGTGTATGGGTTACCTTCAATTGATCTATCACGTCATCTAAATAATTGGTCTAATAAAAGTGAACTAATAACACTGCATATGATGCTATCCTGCACTACCTCCTACAACCTAAAAGAATAAGGAAATCTTACCATGCTGTGATCATTAATTTTAGTTTTCTGAAAGATTTATAGGTAATATTGCACTCTGCTTTAGCACAGTGTGTTGGATTGTATGAAATGGTGGTGCACTTCTAGTGTTTTTCCCTTTTTTCCCTCATGGTGCTTCCAGACAGATAATTTCAAACAGAACCGAATCAAATGCTGCCTTATAGGCCACAAGAGAGATCCACTCTTAATAACCTTTAAGAATCAGTGTATAATAACAGTTGATGAACCTTATCTGAATACTACAAGTTTTTCAACCCGTTGATTTTTCTAGCAAAGATTCAGTATAACTTTTCAAGTTCTTTTGGTTGCTTATCTGAAGGGTATAAAACTTAGTATAATATTCAATAATGGGTTGGACCAGTGCTGCTTGAAGTGGTACTGTGATCTTCTTGGAGTGGTTAAACATGCCCTTTAAAATTAGATGACCTACAGAATATGCTATTCTGGCATTGGTGGATGCAGACAGATCAGACTTAAATAAGTTGTCTACCATCATACCTAGATCTTTCATGATGGCACCATTTCTTATGATTTAATCATGTATTTTGCAATCATAACTTGTGCTCCTTCTGACAAGTCTCATGATCATACCTCTTGACTGTCCATATTTTTGCAGAATGTCCAGATTTTAACCTAATATTTTTGTTCTGTTCCTCATAAAATCACTGGTTGACTGGCAAACCATTGAGGAGTGTAATTTGAAAATAATGACAGGCATTTGAGTTTCAGACTTCATGTCCTTCAGCAAATGCATGCTAGTGCACAAAACTGTTGTTGTAACAGTTTCCTAAGTTTACAAGAGAAATAATTAAAATCCATCTCTGACTGTGGATCTTTGCCCAACTGTTATTTCTGACGGTGTCCAGATTTGTTGCACTGCAAGGCTGAGAGTTGCTCATAATGCTACTTTTCTTGATGTTAAAAGTGAGGTCTTCACTGCTGCATCAGGTGTGCATTTTTTGTAGACCACCTTGAAGAACTGCAGCATATTTCACTAGTGTATTTATATTACCCAGTTTGCACTCATAGGTTCATAGGTTCATAGGTGTATACTAGGCTGATGGCCCTGGAGCCTTTGCAAGCCTAGCCCATAGGGTTACCCTGGCATCGTGTAACCTGACCTTAGTTTCCAGAGCCTCTGCTGAGTAGAGCCACTGGAGTGATCCCTGGGGTGAATTTTCTATTTTCCATCCACTCAAGATTTCTCTTGAAGAGGGCCAGTGAGGTGATCTGCTTGATATAACCCAGAGGCTCCCTTCACTATGGAATAAAATCCCAGTCCAGGTTAGGCAGAGTCCCTCATTGACTCTCTTCAAGAGGAATCTTGATGAGTGGATGGGAGATCATAGGTTTACCCCGAGTATCACTTCTGTGTCACTGTTAGACAGAGGCACAGTATACTAACCTCGAAAAAGGGCATAGCAAAATTAATTTAAAATGGGTGGCGAAAGCCAAACATACTCTGGCTAGGCTTATAAATGCCCTAGGGCAGATAGCCTAGTATGAACCTATGAACCTATATGTATGGGAAGTCTATTCCACAGCATGGGCAGTCTGTGGGTTATGAACCTGTCCCTCCAGCATGTTCTGTTGATTGTGGTAATGAGGTTGAGGTCTCTGGAGTCTGTGGTGCAGAGGGATTGGGATTTCTTTAGATGCAGCATTTCTAACAGAGCTGGGTCAGACATGGTGTTGTAAGTCAAGCAGAGATCATCTCTAAGTAGGCAATATGAGACAGAGAATAGTTGGAGTTTTTTTGAGTCTGTCCATATAGGACAAGTGTTTAAGGCCTAGGATCCTCTTTGTGAGGTACTTTTGCAGCCTCTCCAGTTGTTGCAGGTGTTTAGTGAGGTACATACCACCCTAGAACACCAAAAAGGAAAAAAACTAAGGGTAATGCTGCTCAATGCCAGAAGTCTCAGTCTCAAGATGCACGTACTCGAGGCCCTTCTCAATATGGAGAACATCGATGTCTGTGCTGTGACAGAAACCTGGTTCAAGGCTCCTGAGAGCACCCCAGCACTAACAGGTTTCACCTCATATCATGCGTTCCGGCCCCAAAATCCGGACAACACCAAGAAAGGTGGGGGGTGTCCATATTCATAAAGGACACCCACACCTCAAGGTTGGTGGCAATGCGATGCATGGAGACCATCCAGGTGCAATTAACCATAGGCAAGACTGCTCTGCAATTTGTAGCATGTTACAGGCCACCCTCTCAAACTCAGGAACCTCACATGGCCTTCCTGAAAACATTGGAGGGGATAAATGTATCTCCAAACACCATCATACTAGGTGACTTCAACTACCCTAATATAGACTGGAAACACTACTCAAGTCCGAACACTCTAACCCAAAGATTCCTGGAGTTCATAAACTCAAATGCCATGGAACAACTAGTCACCATCCCCACAAGAGGAGAAAACATACTTGATCTCATCATCACGAACATGGGATCAAAATGTTCAACACTGGAAGTATACCCCTCACTGGTGAGATCAGATCATAAACTAATCTCGCTGGAGGACCTCATCCCGCCCCCACCTGAAACAAAAAGACCACAGTGAAAACTTCTCAAAAGCCGATTTCACACTTCTAAAAACTAATGTGGTCTCCTTTAAGGCCCCTGAGCCAGTGGTAAACATTACTCAAACCGCTGAATCACTTACAAATGCCTTCTACCAGCACCTACAGGACTGCATGGATCAGGCAATCCCAAACAAAACTAAGACTCTCTGTACCAAAGGCAAGCGTCCAGTCTGGTGGACCCCAGCCATAAACAAGCTCTACAACAATAGAGCAAAATCCTTGAAAGGTAAGACACCTTTGATCATTATAAGTAAAAAACTAAGAGCTCTCATAAAATCATCCAAGGCAAATTTTGAGAGAAAAATGCCAAGGACTCTAAAGACAATCATAAGGCCTTCTTTAGCTATGTTAGAAACCTAGGAGGAAACTCCCAGATATGCTCAGAATTAGTTCAAAATGATGTGAAAATTACTGAACCTACACACATTGCTAACATACTGGCTCACAGGTTCAGTGCCAACTTCTCCCCAAAGGGAGATATCTATTCCAGAGGATTGTAGCCCCCAAACATCTCCAAGCCCAGGTGAGAACTGCCTCACTAAGGCAAAAACACAGCATCCATGGGACGGATGGTGTCCCGGCTGTGTGCCTCATGAACGCAGCGAGGAATTGAACCCACAGTTGGGCCGGCTGTTTAATCTGAGCCTCACCTCAGGATCATTACCCAAGGAGTGGCCTTGCGACTGTGGTCCCACTTCATAAGGCGGTGCCTCCACAGACCCTGGAAATTACCACCCCATTAGCTTGACAAGCCTTATCTGCAAAGCCATGGAGAGGATCATAATGGAACTCATAAATAAA
This sequence comes from Protopterus annectens, assembly GCF_019279795.1. Classification (NCBI taxonomy): domain Eukaryota; kingdom Metazoa; phylum Chordata; order Ceratodontiformes; family Protopteridae; genus Protopterus; species Protopterus annectens. The sequence goes on along the minus strand of NC_056737.1, from coordinate 986,366,883 downwards.
GACACAGGAACTTGCAGACTTTGGATCCAACCCAGTTTGGCTTTGTCAAAGGCAGATCCTGCCTCTTAAACTTGGTTGACTTTTGAGACAGTCACCAAGGCCATTGATGAGGAAAGGCAGTCCATACAGCCTACCTCGACCTGGCAAAGGCCTTGACACAATACCCACTCAGGTATCATCGAAAAACTCATCAGTTTGAATGTAAACCCATACATCACAAGATGGGTTGCAAACTGGCTAAGTGACAGAACCCACAGGGTCAGAGTTGCTGGAGCCATGTCAGACTCAAAGCCTGTCACAAGTGGTGTCCCACAGGGTCAGTCCTGGGTCCACTCTTGTTCGGCATCTACTTTTCTGAAGTACAAGCAAACACAGGAGGGTTATGGCTGACAAAGTTTGCAGATGACTGCAAACTGGCCATAGTCGAAAACACATCTGACACAGATATCCTCCAGAAGGGCCTCACAGAAAGCGAATAACTGGTGCCAGAGCCATGGCCTGAAGTTAAGCGCCAAAATGCATAGTCATACCCTTGGGAAAAACAAGGTTACCCTAGCTACCATATAGGTGGCAATCCACTGAGCACAGAAAAGTCATCAGGGATCTGGGGACCCAAGTTGACAGTAGCCTTTCGTTTGACACTCATGTTGCTAAAGTAGTTAGGAAAACCTTCTATATGCCCACCTGATCATGAAGGGATTCACATCTAGATCAAGGGAGGTCATCGTCCCCTGTACTCATCACTCATTAGACCTATGATTGAGTACAATGCCCGTTCGAATGTATCTGACCAGACACCTGCTGCAGCTTGAAAGGCACCAACAGTTCCACACCAAAAGAGTAAAAGGACACAAAAATATGCCTTATGCTGACCGACTGAAAGAACTCCAGCTCTATACAGTCTCATACGCTTGCTCAGAGGTGACCTGTGCCTGACATATAAGGCCATGTCAAACCCAGATTTGATGAATATGCTTCACCTCAAAATCTAGATCCCTCAGAACCACAAGGGGGAGACTTAAACCTTGACATGGTTATAAATAGAACGTGCTGGAGGGACAGATTCATCACCCAGAGACTCCCTATGCTGTGGAACAAAATCCCGGTACATGTGAGGCAGAGCACCTCGCTGGCCTTGTTCAAGAGGAATCTTGACCAATGGATGGGAGATCGCAGATATACCCCAGGGATTACTTCAGTGTCACTGTTTGACAGAGGCACAGAAAAATGATAGGCATAGTTTTTATTCAAACTAAAGGGGTGGCGAAAGCCACATAACTATGGGCTAGGCTTATAAATGCCCTTGGGCAGATAGCCTAGTATGAACCTATGAACCTATGAACATGTCAAATGGGGCATTGTACTCGATGATTGGCCTAATGAGGGAAGAGTAGAGGGAGACAATGACCTCTTTCTTCCTGGATGCAAAACCCTTAGTAATGAGATGTGCCACATAGAAGGACTTTCTGACCACAGTGGCAATGTGGTAGTCAAAAGAGAGGTTGCTGTCAACCTGTGTTCCCAGATCTCTTGTAATGCCTTCTGTGTTCAGTGGACTACCATCAATGTGGTAATTCAAGGGAACCAGGTTTTTTCCAAGGGGGGGTGATGACACATTTTTTTGGCATTGAGCTTAAGGCCATGGTTCTGACACCAGTCACTGGTCTCAGTGAAGCTTTTCTGTAGGATGTCAACATCACTTGGGGAGTTAATAATAGCTCTCAACTTGCAATCGTCTGCAAACTTTGTCAGCCATAGTCCCTTCGTGTTGGCCTGGACTTCAAAAAAGTAGATACCAAACAGGAGAGGACCCAGGACCGAACCCTGTGGAACTCCACTCATGACTGGTCAACAGTCTGACTTGGAGTCAGCTACTTTCACACTGTGGGTTCTATCTGTGAGTCAGTTTGCAACCCACCTAGTGATATAGGGGTTGATGCCCAGTTTAGTGAGTTTTTCTATGATTCCTGAATGAGGAATGGTATCAAAGGCCTTGGCCAGATCAAGGTAGGCTGTATGAACCATCTTGCCTTCATCCAGAGCTCTGGGGACTAACTCATAGAAGTCAACCAAGTTGAGCAGGCATGATCTTCCCTTCACAAAACCAAACTGTGTAGGATCCAGAGTTTGGAGATTCCCTATATCCTTGTTTATTAGGTCCGTGATGATGCATTTCATATCTTTGCATATCAGACTCATCAGGCTAATGGGGTGATAGTTCCCAAGGTCTGTAGTCGCTCCTCCTTTGTGGAGAGGGATGACTGTAGCAGTGCACCATTCAGTAGGGACAAAGCCTGAGGTGAGGCTGTGATTGAACAGGGCACACAGGTGAGGTGCCAGTTCATTCTGTAGGTCATGTAGAACACAGCCAGGGATATTGTCAGGTCCCATAGAAGCTATATTCTTGGCCTTGGACAATGCTGTTTTAACCTATGCAGCAGTAATACTGGGTGCCTGGCAATCTACTGGTATTGTGATTGTCCTTTGGGGGTGAGCGGTAAAGTTGGCATTGCATCTGTTGGCCAGTATATTGGCAATATCTGTTGGCTCGGTATAAGAGGTACCATTGTGCAGTAGCTCAGAGCAAATCTGGGTATTGCTGTTGAGATTCTTTACATAACTATAGAAGGTCTTGTGGTTGTCTTTACTATCTCCTGCAATTTTGTTTTCATAGCTAGCTTTAGAGGATTTGATGAGAGATCTCAACCTTTTGTTGAGGCTGATAAGGGAGTTTTTCCAGTCTTGGGACTTCACCTTATTCTGCATCAGTTTCCTTCTTCTGTTGTAGAGTTTGTTTATGGCAGAGGACCACCAGAATGGCTTTCTTTTTTTGAGGAGAGCGTTTTGGTTCTATTGGGTATGGCAAAATCCATGCATTTGTGTACGTGTTCGTACAGTGCATTGGTGTATGATTCCGCAATCATGCAACTATTCTCCATTTGCATGGATGCCATGAAGTTAACCCTCTCTGTTTTTAGGAGCCCAAAGTTAGCTTTGGAGAAGTTTTTCATGGTGGTTACCTTTGTTGGGGTGGGTGGGAAGGATGTGGATTTCCAAGGTGATTAGTTTGGGGTTGGTTCTAACCAGGGAGGAGTTGACTATTGGTGTAGAGCAATGGTCGCCGATGTTAGTAATGACCAGGTCAAGGATGTTGCTACCTCTAGTGGGGGTAAGAATGAGCTGGTCCAGGACATTGGAATTAATGAATTCCAGGAACCATTGGGCAGGTGTATTGATACATGAGTAGTTTTTCCATATAATGGAGGGATAGTTGAAGTCACCTGGTATGAGAGTGTTAGGTTTAACCCTAATATTCTCCAGGGTGTTTAGGAACATGGAGTGTGAGTCTTGGGACATGTTTGGGGACCTATAGCAGGCTACAACTTGAGTCACTGTATTAACCAATGTTAGCTGCACTTGAAGTATCCCAGATGCATTATGTTGGGCTACCAGTCTGGAGGTGTGTGCATCATTTATGAATATGGAAACACCACCACCTTTGGAGCTTCAGTCCAAGTTCTGGGGCCGAAAGGTGTGGAATGAGTTATAGCCTGGTAGTGCAGGGGTGCTTTCTGCTGCCTTGAACCAGGTCTCTGTTACAGCACAAATGTCGATGCTCTCCATTTTAAGGAGTGCTTCGAGCAAGTGCATTTTGAGATTTAGACTTGTAGCGTTGAGCAGCATGATACTCAGATTGCATTTGTTTGTAGCTGTTATGGTGGTAATTTGGTCTTTGGAACACCACCTAAAAAGGCACTATAAGGGTGGCAAGAGCCTTGGCTAGTATCTGGAAATCCAGAGGTGACAGATGCAGGCCATCTCTGGCAAGGTCTGTCAGTCATGTCATCCCAGGCAGACATATACTGGATCCCCGTAGAATGACACCAGAAACTTAGCCAATTGTTGAAATCAGTCATTTTCTGCTTGTGCTGTGGTATCATTCTGGGTGATGGTAGGATGCTTCTCAGGGCTAGGGCCATACCCGCCTGGGCTACATAATCCAAGAGCTCCTCCATGTCTCTTTTCATGTAATCCAGGGAGGTACGTCTCAGGTCATTCACACCCACATGTACAATGATAGAGTAATATTCGTACCTGTTGTTGAGGGACCTGAGTGCATCCATTATATGGTGGATCCTGGCACCTAACAGACAGCTGACTGTTACTTTCTCCTTATTCAACCCAGTGAGTGGGACATCAGTGTGCCTCACTATCAAGTCACCTATGACTAGTGTGTTGGGCATGCTGTTTTGCCTGAGGGGCCTTGGTTGAATGGCACACAGTTTAGAAGAGTTATGTGTCTTGTGATTAGTGTTGTGTTGTGGTGGTCGATTGCACTTCTGCCTTAGAGGCCTCTGCTGTTTGGGTAGATTTTTATTGAGAGCCTCCACAAAGGTGGGTGTGTGGTTTGTGTTTTTATGTGAAGGCAGTGCTGGTGTGTGTTCTGGAGTGCTATGTGTTCCATATGGTGTGGTGCAAGTGTTGACCTTTTTCCTTTTGACCAGCTATTCCGGTCTTGGCTGGAGAGTGCATGGCTTCCAATTTGAATATATAAGTGCATCTCTTGCAAGTCTGAGTGTTGGGAGGTAAGAAAAGAGGGTTGTTTGTGTACATGAGGTCGTTGTTACATTGCCTGAGGATGCCCAAGTTCACTAGGTTAATAGGAGAAAGCACAGGGAACTGACCTTTAGACATGCCTGGAGGGGTGGTCATTAATAATAAGTACTGGAGCTGTTTCCTTGTAGAATGTTTAGTGCTGGTAGCACTTTTGTATGCTACAATAATTGCTACAAGAAGTCTGGTAAAGTGCTAAACTAATAAGCTAGTAAAAGTGCAGGAGAGGAGAGAGCTAGCAGATCTAAGGGAAAAATTGAAGAGTAAACTTTGGCACTGCTCAGAAGCTTACAAACAGTCCTGGATACAGAAAATCTGTATCTAGACTAGACTAGTTACAGGAAAGGTGGGAAAAGTGGGCTTTTAAACCAGAAAGTTGAAAGAGATGGAAAACCTGCCCAAATGGCCAATAAAATACAATTTCTGGACCAGAAACCACTCCTCTAGTAATAGATAGGCTACCTAGTGCTTACCACTCCCACTGACAAGCTAGAAGGCTTCCCTCCAACACATAAAGGCTTGGGGGGGTTCAGAAGCTCACAAATAGTCCTGGATGCAGCAAATCTGTACCTGGACTAAACTAGTTACAGGAAAGGTGGGAAACAAGTGCAAACGCTGGCTTTTAAACCCAAAAGTTGAAAGAGATGGAAAAACTGCCCAAATGGCCAATAAACTACAATTTCTGGGTCAGAAACCAGTCCTCTTGTGGTAGATAGGTTCCCTAGTGCTTAACCCTCACACTGATAAGCTAGAAGGCTTCCCTCCATCACAGAAAGCTTGGGGAGGCTCAGAAGCTTACAAATAGTCCTGGATACAGCAAAATTGTATCTGGACTAGACTAGTTACAGGAAAGGCAGAAAAGAAGTGCAAACATAGGCTTTTAGACCAGAAAGTTGAAAGAGATGGAAAAACAGCTGCAACAGCCAATAAACTACAATTTCTGGGCCAAAGACCATTCCTTTTGTGGTAGATAGGCTACCTAGTGCTTACCACTCCCACTGATAAGCTAGAAGGCTTCCCTCCAACACAGAAAGGCTTGGGGGGCTCAGAAGCTTACAAACAGTCCTGGATACAGCAAATCTACTAGTTACAGCAAAGGCAGGAAACAAGCTTAGAATTGTATTTATTTATTTTTTTCATAAAGCAGCTCAAACAGCACTAAAAACAATTCAAGTGGAATGCAAGCTAGCACACTTGAGTGTGTAGCAGTATTAAAGCAAATACAGTTTAAATAAATGCAATTTATTTAAAATGTATTCTGAACTAAATTTAGTTGTTTTTTTATTCAACACTGAACAGTTAAAAGTGCCAAAAATATACTTATAAGCTGAGATGTACACTCAGTCAGAACATAAGGAGGTTTTTGTTTTTTTTTTTTTTTTTTTGGTTAGTAAAGTGCAAAGGGAGGAAGGAGGAGCAGAAGTTAATTCAAGGTTAAGAACCTAAGTGGGTTGGCCTTCTCAAATGTTCTCTCTGTATTACGTAGAATGAACACTAGACTGGGAGTAGTGTCCCAGATCAAATTTACAGTAGGGATGGGCAGCTGCAAAGCCACCAACTATAACAACACCACAGGAATAGGGTAGGTGGGAGAGAGAAAGCCAGTTTCAGAACAGATGAGAAAATAGAAAACAAGGTACAAGCAAGCAAAATCTGAGAGTAATGCTACTCAATGCTAGAAGTCTAAACCTCAAAATGCACTCACTCGAGGCACTCCTTAAAATGGAGAACATTGGCATCTGTGCAGTGACAGAGACCTGGTTCAAAGCTCCAGAGAGCACCCCTGCATTACCAGGCTATAATTCATACCACACCTTTCGGCCACCAAACCCGGACCGAAACACTAAAGGTGGAGGCGTGTCCATATTCATTAAGGATATCCACACCTCCAAGCTAGTTGCTCAGCATAATGCATCTGAGATTATCCAAGTTCAACTAACTCTGGGCAAAACCACAATCCAGATTGTAGCTTGCTACAGACCCCCCACCATGCCCCAGGATTCCCACTCCTCTTTTCTTGATACACTGGAAAATATTGAGGTACAACCCAACACTCTAATAATGGGTGATTTCAACTACCCTACCATTAACTGGGAAAACTACTCATGTACCAACTCTTTTGCTCAATGTTTTCTGGAAATCATCAATTCCAATGCTTTGGATCAACTTATCCACACCCCCACCAGAGGCAGCAATATCCTAGACCTGGTCATCACCAACATGGGTGACCGGTGTTCCACACCAGAGGTCAGCTCCTCGTTGGTCAGATCTGACCACAAGCTTATCACCCTAGACATCCACATCCCGCTCCCACCCCCCATTAGGAAAACAACCGTAAAAATTTCTCCAAAGCCAACTTCACGCTTCTTAAGACAGAAGTGGCAAACTTCATGACACCCATGTAGATGGACAATAGAGGTACGACTGCTGAATCCTACACAAATGCACTTTATAAGCACTTACACGAGTGCATGGATCATGCTATCCCTAACAGAACCAAGATGCTATCCTCCAAAAAAAGGAAGCCAGTCTGGTGGTCTTCTGCCATAAACAAACTCTACAACAGAAGAAAGAAACTGTTGCAAAAAAGAGTAAAATCCCACGATTGGAGGAACTCCCTGGTCAGCCTCAGTAAGAAGCTGAGATCCCTCATAAAATCCTCCAAAGCTAGTTATGAAAACAAAATTGCCACTGATTCTAAAGACAACCACAAAGCATTCTATTGCTATGTCAAAAATCTCAATGGCAACACTCAGATCTGCTCTGAGTTACAGCACAATTACACTAAATATACAGAACCAACCGAAATTGCCAACATCCTGGCAGATAGGTTCAGTACTAACTTTACCCCCCCCCCTCACCCCCTAAAGGGCCCATCTTTATACCGGAAGAATGCAAAGTTCCTGTAATCACAGCTGCACAGGTAAAACCTTCACTTTCCAAAGCCAAGAACACAGCATCCATGGGACCTGACAACATCCCAGGCTGCCTTCTACATGAACTACAGAATGAACTGGCACCCCACCTAAGTACCATGTTCAATCATAGCCTCACCTCAGGCTTTGTGCCCATTGAATGGCACACCGCAACAGTTATCCCACTTCACAAAGAGGGGGGCCACAACAGACCACAGGAACTACCGCCCTATTAGCCTGACGAGCCTCGTCTGCAAAACCATGGAACGTATCATCATGGAACTCATAAACAACAACATTGGAGATCTCCAAACCCTGGACCCCACACAGTTTGGGTTTGTAAAAGGCAGATCATGTCTCCTAAACCTGATAGACTTCTTTGAAGTAGTCACCAAAGCCATAGATGAGGGTAAGGTGGTTCACACAGCCTATCTAGATCTCGCCAAGGCGTTCGACACCATCCCCCACTCTGGAATTATAGATAAACTCACTAAACTAGGTATAAATCCCTATGTCACAAGATGGGTTGCCAACTAGCTTACTGAAAGAACCCACACTGTGAAAGTAGCAGACTCCAAATCAGACTTCAGACCAGTGACAAGTGGAGTACCACAGGGTTCACTCCTGGGTCCTCTCCTGTTTGGTATCTACTTCTCTGAAGTACAGGCTAACATAGAAGGTCTTTGGCTAACTAAATTCGCAGATGACTACAAACTAGGAGCCATAACTGAAACTCCTAATGATGTGGACATCCTACAAAAGGGCCTCACTGAGACAGATGCCTGGTGTCAAAGACATGGTCTCAAGCTCAATGCCAAAAAGTGCACTGTCATCCCCTTTGGTAAAAATTCTGTACCCATGAACTACCACATAGGCGGTAGTCTACTTAACGCTGAAAGTGTAATAAGAGACCTTGGGACACAGGTGGAGAGTAGTATCTCCTTTGATAATCACATCGCCAAAGTGGTCAGGAAATCCTTCTACATGGCACACCTCATCACAAAAGGTTTCTCATCCAGAAAAAGAGGTCATTGTTCCCCTCTACTCATCACTCATTAGACCCATTATAGAGTACAATGCCCCTTTTGGTATGTACCTCACAAGACATCTACAACAACTGGAAAGGCCACAAAAATACCTCACAAAGAGGATTACTGGCCTCAAACAGATGCCTTACGCAGACCATCTCAAAAAACTCCAGCTTTACTCCGTCGCATATCGCCTACTCAGAGGTGATCTCTGCCTAACATACAAAGCTATGTCAAACCCAGAGCTGTTGGACATGCTCCACTTAAAGAAATCCCAATCCCTCCAAGCTACATGCTCTAGGGACCTAAACCTTGTCACCACAATAAACAGAACATGCTGGAGGGATATATTCCTGTCCCAGAGACTTCCCATACTCTGGAACAGACTGCCTATCTATGTCAAACAGAGCTCCTCATTAGCACTCTTCAAGAAAAATCTTGATGATTGGATGGGTAATAGGAAATTCACCCCGGGGATCACTTCTGTGGTTCTGCTTGACAGGGGCACAGGAAAATAATTTTCTTGGGTGGCGAAAGCCAGGGTACATTTTTGGCTAGGCTTGTATAGGCCCTAGGGCCAATAGCCTAGTACCTACCTATGAACCTATGAACCTATATAAATAATTCAGTCAGGCAAAAATGAAGACAGTGCAGTACTCTGAAAAGTTAAACCAAAAAATGCACTTATCAGCACACTATTTCCAGATTGTTTGAGAAGCGCTCTTCACTCAGAACACAAGGAGATTCTAACAGTGGGCATCCGGACATTTGTTTGTGTAAAGCAAATTTCCCACATTTATACCCTAGAGAAATATTCCAAATAAGAAGTGACCCAGCTGCAGAGTTCAATGGGTCACTAAAGGTAGCCCTATCTGGACAGATAGGAATCCTCCATAACTGACATGTTTTATGTTGCTTAACCAGTGTTTTATCCAACAAATTCTGCATGGATTGATACTTAATGCTTTTAAGTTGCAGATTAATCCTTTATAGGGAATCATATTCATTAGGTCAGCAAGAAAAGATAAGCCACATGCAATGCCAGTCTTTATTCAAGAGTTGTTGGTAACTCTTCAAAGAACACTAATATATTAAAATCAGAAGATCTCTCTCGCTAATAATGCCATACTTTTCCATATCTAATAGGAGTATGTCCCTCTGTCATTCTGGATAAAGTCCATTATGATTTCACACAGAATATTAATCAGACTGATGGGTCCAAAATTATCAGGATCTGATTTGATACCCTCACACACAAATCCATACAGTTTGTGGTATCATTACAACTTGTATAGGTCAGGAACATGTCTATATGATATTACATTTTTGACATCACTAATTGTCAAATCTTTTGCTGTATTCATTGCTATATTTGATCATTCAGTTTTCTTCTGTATTCATTATTTTACATGATAGACAAACAAATACATACATTTGAGTGCTAAATGATTAGCTAGATTTGCTTTGATTCTGTATATAAAAGTACCAAGTCTGGCCCCATGAAACTTCAGTTTTATATTAAGGAATTTTCCCTTGTCTCTGTAGTAATGTAATGCTCAGACACATGTCTTTGCTTATTGTAAAGTCTGCAAAATTCTCTCTCAAAATGCATTTAGTGTGCATAATGCCCAGATGATAAATAACATCTTACATTCACAAATGTTCTATTTTAGTTTTGTGATGCGACTGAATAGTACCTTAGTACCTTACTGCGGATCAAGCTGAGTTAGTTAGAGCTGGGAGGGTCAAAACATAATTTAAGTAGCTTCTGTACTTTAATCTAGAGTTGTTTTTATGCGTTTTTTGAAATCTAGGCATTATGTCTCTTCTCTATTACATATTTTAGTAAGTTGTAATTCCGCTAAAGGCCTCTTCTGTTAAATATTCCTGTATACTTGTATTTTTTCACTTTTCTAAATTCAGATGCTACACACTCATTCCTGGCACCCTTTATTGAATCATTCCATTGACTGAGAATAATATTCCAATCTAATTTCATAAATATGTCATTTGTTGCATCTCATCTTCTGCTGGCAAAGTCAAGGAGCTCAACATATCTTAAAACACAAAGTACACAGCATAGGAAGATACACAATGGTATCCAAACAGACAAAGTACATAACATAGGAAGATACACAATGGTATCCAAACAGACAAAGTACATAGCATAGGAAAATACACAACGGTATCCAAACAGACAAAGTACACAGCATAGGAAGATACACAACGGTATCCAAACAGACAAAGTACACAGCATAGGAAGATACACAACGGTATCCAAACAGACAAAGTACACAGCATAGGAAGATACACAACGGTATCCAAACAGACAAAGTACATAGCATAGGAAGATACACAATGGTGTAGAAAGAACAAAGTAGACAACACAGGAAGACATGGGTCTATGTTTAACAACTGAGTGGAACATTCATCAAATGGACATTCATCGTACATAGACCACAAAAAGTCCCTTCTCTCGAAAGGCCAAATGATCATAAAAAAGTTCATTGAATGATCATAGTTGAACAATTTAAAGCGAATGGAACTAATACATACTTACTCATAATGTAGGATAAGGAAATCTCGTTTCCCACTGTAGTGCAATCGTGGAGTCGGTATATATAATTAGCAGGAGGATTCGGTGAACACCGGAGCATCCTTATATGGGGGGGCTGCACCCCAACACCCCCCTTATGTTAGGGTCTGTGCCCCCCACACTCCCTTACGGAGCCGCCTTATATGGGGGGGCTGCACACCAACACCCCCCTTATGTTGGGGTCTGTGCCCCCCACACTCCCTTATATATACCAACTCTCAGATCACACAACAGTGAGGAAATGGCAGGTTTCCTTATCCCTACAATACTGATAAGTACGTATTAGTTCTGTTCCCTTTATGTTGGCCAACTATGATCGTTAGATGAACTTATTTACCATCATTTGGCCTTTTGAGGGAGGAAACTTTTGATGGTATATGTACGATGAATGGCCATTTGCTGAACATTCCATTTGATCATTAAACATAGACCCAGAAGACACACAACATACACTTAAACAAAGCACACAACAAAGGAAGACACACAATGGTGGACAAGAAACAGTGAAGGTTGACAGCATAGAAATCATGCTCAAAGAACCAACAAAGTACACAACACAAGAAGACACACAGTCATGCACATGGCCATTACATGTACATTCCAGCACCAGTACTGTGTGACTGATACATGTGTACACTGCAGTTATGTTGGTTGTTGCCATGACAGGAGACATGCACTGGTACCCTCATACAGTGGTGTTTCACAGAAGCTAACAGTATATTCAAGACTCAAAATCAGGCATAGCACTATGTTGCAAATCACAATGTCTGTGTACTTTACCAAATCTTTAACAATAGCATACTTCACAGAACATAGTTATGTTACCACACATATATACCCAACATGTGTCATTGCATACAGAGCCCATGTGTTAAACAGGGTGGCACATTTTCTCTGCTTATTCAGCCACTACTGACACAGTATACATGTGTCTTCAGACATGATATGCCTAACTCTTTGACTTCTAACTTTTGCATATCTAACAGACCCATATTTGTATACCATACTGTGTACAATACACACATGTTGGGTATGTGGATCACATTTAATTGCATGTGGTATGCAGTCCTTGTCATACCAATGACAGGAACATACACAGCACGGCGAGTGTGTGTGTGTGTGTGTGTGTGTGTGTGTGTGTGTGTGTGTGTGTGTGTGTGTGTGTGTGTGTGTGTGTGTGTGCATAAGTGAGAGAGGGAGAGAAAGCTGTCATGTAACACAGCACAGATATGACATATATAGCATGCACACAAAGTAAAGTGATTCACTGGTGAAGTGTCATGTTACATGTACATTCATTTTTTAACATAATAACATTGATTGCATATACTGCAGGTTGAATGTGCAGTATGCATGTGTCAATATTTCTGTAATTTACATACATCTTTATCCATCTATGACAATAGTTGACATACGCATGCACAATGTGTATGCATGTGTCTATGTATTGACAATGGTTGATATACACATGCGTAATGTGTGTGCATCTGCCTAAGTGTGGACAATGGTTGAGATACTCATGCGCAATGTGCATGCATCTGTTTATGTGTGGACAATGGTTGAGATATACATGCACAATGTGTATGCATCTGTCTATGTATGGACAATTGTTGAGATACACATGTGCAATGTGTGTGCATCTGTCTCTGTATGGACAACGGTTGAGATACGCATGTGCGATGTGTATGCATCTGTATGTGTGGAAAATGGTTGAGATACTCATGTGCAATGTGCATGCATCTGTCTATGTATGGACAATGGTTGATACACATGAGCAATGTGTATGCATCTGTATATGTATGGACAATGGTTGAGATACACATGCCATCTAGTCCTCTGATTTACTCTTGCTCCCCTCTCCCTTCAGTCCAACCCAGTACAGAAATTGCCCTGGTGGGCCAAGGTGCACTTCAGCATCTGTCCACTAGATGGCATCCTCTCCCCACTTATACTGACTTCTTTTCACTTCTTCTTGTATTTTCTTTTTGCTCTAACTTTTCTTTCTCTCTCTCTCTCTTAAAACCATTACAGCCCACTATAACCTACTATTTCCAGGTCTCCTCTACTTACCCTTCTGAAATTCTACACTCCACTGATAGGTTCTCGATCCTCTGCTGCCCTCCTTGCCTCTGGTCTCTCTCACTTTGCCCCATCTCTCCTTTCTCTCCCTCCCTCTCTTCTACTCATATCTATCCTATAATCCTACCCTAGATATCTGATTCTCCTGCTACTATACTACGCTGCTTTGCCCGTTTCGCTTTCTCTCTATCTCTTTCTCTCTCACTCTCTCTCTCCCTCATTATCTACTTTATTTCCATCTATTAGCTCAACACTCCTCCTTGTTGCAGAATTACAGGCCTTCGGGTCTTTACCTACTAACACCTATCCCTGCTCCTTCCCCTCTTCTAGATTCATCCTCCTGGAGTTTATAAAACTCCTCCCAACCTTTGGGCGCCATCTTTAAACTTCACCCGTTCTGGGCTGCTGTGCATCCTTGGCAGAGCATCTACACCTTCAGTAAGTGGAATTCTGTTTGTACTTTGAACGGTTGCTTTCATTGTTAACTTCTAATGCGCTATTATGCCTTTACTTTAATTACTGTTTGTTGTACTATATACGTGCCGGTTATTGACACTCTACCTATTTGCAATCTGAATTTACATTACCTTACAAGGGAGTTCTCAGGAATGTCCCTTCATTAATGTATTGGATTTAATAATAGGTGTGCTAGGTTTTTGTATTTTTATTGCTAGCTAGTTTCTGTTGTTAGGAGGAGTGAATCGGTTTATGTATTTGAAACGCCATGGCGTATACTGATAAAATGTTCTCTGCTAATGCCAACTTCAATAAGTGTACTTGCTAAGTGAAACTCTTCCCTCTCAACGTGCTTAGCCAGACGCTGTTGTAATGCGACATTGCCCTGTCTATTCAATAGTGCCTGCTTGTTAAACCGAGTGTTGTAAACGCTTCTGAACTGTTTAAATACTGTGACATTGCCACGTTTACTTAGTAGCGCCTAGTTTTAAAATGGTATGTCTCTAGCAACCTTTCCATTTGTCTTAAATGTACAATGTTTTAGAAGCTTTATTTAAATACTGCGATATTGCCATTGCCCTGCCTAGTTAGTAGAGCCTAGTCGTAACGTAATGTTTGAGAAGCTTTTGAATGTGTTTTAAATGCACAACGTGTTTAGAAGCTTTATCTGTTTTAAATTCTGTGACATTGCCCTGCCTTTTAGTAGTGCCTATTTTGAAAAGACGGAGTGGTGTTGTTAGCTTTGAATCTGTTTAAATGTACTTTGCTAATGCCAACTTATACACGTGGTTCACAAATAAGTGCCCCATTCTCTCAGAGTGCTCAATTAAAAGCCGACTATAAGGCACCTTATATTACAATATTATCAAGCCTATTTTGCTGTGCCAAATAGTAAACTTGGGTGTTTACTGTGTCTGCTATAGGCTATCTGCTAAATGCTCCTGTTACTACTATAGCTCCTTACAGACCATAACCTACCTAAGCAGGGGTAATGTACCTGTGTTAGTGTAGTGACCATCTAACCAGTGTTGTGGTTTATCTAAGTGCTAGTTAAAAACACTGAGCATTTACTGCTCCGCATGTCCAGGTCCCCTCTACTTACCCTTCTGAAATTCTACACTCCACTGATAGGTTCCCGATCCTCTACTGCCTTCCTTGCTTCTAGTTTCTACCCGCTCCTGCGGGCTCACTCCGCTCCCCTACCCTACCCCCAAATCTCACCCACCCCCAGCACCTCTACCTTTATTACCCCATAACCACACCCACTAACATCTCCAGTCCAATCAGTCTCCAGAACTCCAGACACACCCATCCCCTACTCCACCCTAATTAACCTTTATTCACCTCTCCTAGTATTCTTCACCTAGCCAATTAGACTACATTACTATCTCAACACCCACTCCAATACTAAATCCCCAGCAAATCCTTACACAACTATCTATTCCTTAGCACTATTTAAGTACTTACCAGATCCTCTACATATAAACCTCTCTCATTTCTATATTTTCTTCACCATCAACTTAGCACATCTAAGTACCCACAACTCAAAATGCTCTCAAAACCCTCATTCATCTCCTTTTTACTACTTCTACTTCTTAACTTAACATATTTTCACTACCTCACCCAGCCCAGTAATTCCTACCACTCACAATCCTTCCATGTAACTAACCACCTTACCTCCTCTCTCTCATACTCTAACACCCCAATTTCTCCCCATCTATTTCCTATAAAAAACCTTCTACTTTATCCATATAAACTTATCACCACACATAAACAATCTACCCCCATAGTAACTGGCAAATCCTTCATAATCACAATAGAACCTAATCTTTTCTCTAAACTGTCCAATTACCTCTCTAACCCAATCCTACACCTGAGTACCAGTCTAATATCAGGTGATATCCATCCTAACCCAGGCCCCCCACCTCAACCACTACAGACAAGAGCATATTACTAACTTCTATAAACTCCCAAAGTATAGTTAACAAAATCCCAAACCTCCATGCCTGGCTCATACATAATAAACCTGACATCGTATCTATCTCAGAAACATGGTTAAAACCCCATATAAAAGACTCTAAAATAACTCCACCAAAGTATTCTATCATTAGAAAAGACAGGTCCCACAAAAAAGGGGGAGGAGTAGCTCTCCTCTACTCATCCTCCTTGTCAGTTACCCCCTATAACAAACCTACTCCTCAATTTAATAATGCTGAACTTCTCTTAACACTACTTCAAGTTAACAAACACAAACACATATGTATAGCTTCCTATACATCCCAGGGGATAATATTTCCACACTCGAAGACATCCTTTCCTGGCTCTCCAATAACATTAGAAATGAAACCATAATCTTAGGAGACATGAATATTAACTGGGCCTCCATTCAGTCTCCTACAAGCCCACTTAACATCAAACTCTATAATTTCTCACAGCTAATCAACTCTATTACACGCCCCTCAAAAAAACCCTCTAGCAGCAGTATTCTGGATTGGATTTTAGTCTTTCATCCCCATTATTTCTCTGACAGTGGTACTCTTCCCAACCCTCTTAGAGACCACATACCCACCTTCACTCATCATCTCCCCTTACTCCTTCTTCGCACTCATAATTACATTACTGTCCATAACCAAAAAAACTTTAACCCAACAACCTTTTCTAACTATCTAAAAACAATAAACTGGAATTGTCTAAAAACATTACCTCTAGATAACGCAGTTGCCCACTTTAATTCAACATTCTTAAAAATGCTAGACTTTCATGCTCCCTTAAGGACAGAGAGAATAAAAATCAATACGGCCCCTTGGCTTACCAAATACACACTAGCAACCATGCATCTCAGAGATAACGTCTGGGCACACTACCTGAAAAATAAGACCCCCCTCCTACATAATGAATACAAAACACTTAGAAATAAGGTAAAAAAGCTCATCATCTCTGATCGACAAAACTACTTCTCCATCCTCCAAAACAGTAACAAAACAAATCATCAAAAGTTCTGGAAAGGTATCTCTACTCTACTTAACCCCAGCAAACCAGGCACCCCCACCCCAGACCCTAAAGCCCCTGATACAGACCTAGCTACCCAATTTAACTCATTTTTTATTGAATCTATTTCCAAATTAACCTCTTCATTCTCTAACAACACCACATTCTCCAATCTACCCCCATCCTCCCTTACCAACACTCCACCCTGCGCTGCTACCACTCCCTCACTCTCATCCACTAACTTTCCACCCTCCACCTCCCCTACCAACACTCCACCCTGCTACCACTCCCTCACTCTCATCCACTAACTTTCCACCCTCCACCTCCCATACCAACACTCCACCCTCGCTGCTACCACTCCCTCACTCTCATCCACTAACTTCCCACCTCCACCTCCCATACCAACACTCCACCCCTGCTACCACTCACTCTCATCCACTAACTTCCCACCCTCCACCTCCCATACCAACACTCCACCCTGCTGCTATCACTCCCTCACTCTCATCCACTAACTTTCCACCCTCCACCTCCCCTACCAACCTCCCTGTGCTCCTCACTCTCATCCAACTTTCCACCCTCCACCTCTCCTCCTACTCTCACTTCCTCCCATCTCCCCCAACACCCCCTCTCCTCACTCCCCACTATTCTCATTAAAACCCATACCCACTTCTACTATAAGAAAACTCCTACAAAAACTAAAGCCATGCACTAATGCTCCTGATAACATCCCTGCTTACTTTCTTAGCATAGCTGCTGATGCAGTTGCCTACCCCATTAGCATTCTAATCAACCGCTCTATCCAGGAAAGTACAGTTCCTCAAATCTGGAAAAAGGCCTTTATCATACCTTTACATAAAGGTGGCAACAATAACAGTGTGACTAATTTCCGCCCCATCGCTATCCTGTCTCCAATCTCTAAACTCCTAGAAAAGTGTATCCAAATTCAACTCCTACCACATCTCTTAGATAATCACCTACTAACTCCCACACAACATGGTTTCAGACCTGGTCACAGCACTATGACAGCCCTCCTCTCCTTCCTTGAAACTGTAAACAAAGCCCGGGACTCTGGACTTATTGTCTCTACCCTACTACTTGACCTCTCTAAGGCCTTTGACACTATATCACACAGCTTTTAACAAAACTCTCAAAACTTAACCTATCTCCTTCATCTTTGAACTGGTTCTCCAGCTACCTATCAAATAGATATCAAGCAGTAAAATGGAAAAAGGCAACCTCCTCATTTCTAAATACCCCAACCGGAGTTCCTCAAGGCTCCATATTAGGTCCCCTCCTCTTTAACATATTCATAAATGATTTCCATAACTCTATCCCATTCTCAAACATTATCCAATATGTAGATGACTCAACTATTATCTGCTCAGCCTCATCTATCCCTACACTCCTCAAGCTTACTCAAGATGCTTTTTTAACCACAGAGCAATGGATGAAAAGAAACCACCTGGCACTCAACGCCTCTAAAACCAAATTAATGGTGTTCACCCCCTCTAAAGTCACCTATTTCGATAGTAACACATTCTCTATTACTAGTCAAAACAACACACCTATGGAACTGGTCTCAGAGACCAAATTACTTGGTGTCCAAATTGATAACCAGCTCAAATTCAACTCCCATTTACAACTAAATATAAAAAAACCCATCAAAAACTAGGTATGCTCTATCGGCAAAAGCACTACCTTACACCTGCTACTAAAATCACTCTTTCTACTTCCTTTCTTATCTCCTCACTTCTCTATGGAGCACCACTTCTAACTAATATACAGTCCTCTCTGAAAACACAACTCTCCTCCTGCTACAACAAAATCGCCAAGTTCGCTACCAGCCACAAGTCCTCCACCCACCACTGTTCCTCGCTCCAACAACTACATTGGCTAGAACTACCCAAGCATCTCACCTATACTCAACTAACTCTTGCACACAAGCTCATTTTCAACCCCTCCCTCTGTCCCTCCCTGTCTTCTACCTTTAAAATGCACCTACCCAATAGAGTATTAAGGTCTAACAACCAAAATCTATTAGAAGTCTACAAACCAACTCGTCCCCCAAGCAAAAATCTTCTATCACATGGTTTAGCACGCCTCTGGAACTCCCTACCTCCTTCAATTCGTATCACCTCCAACCATTTTACTTTCAAAAAATCTCTTCATTCATATCTAGTATCCCAGTGGGAATGCTCTTGCTTCCACCCCACATAACTAACACTGGTAATTCCATCTTCCTTTCCTTCCCCTATTTACACCTGCAATATTCCCTTAGACTTTCTCCTATCTCATACACTCTTAGTGTTATTATTGTATCCACAAGAATACATTACGCTGTACCCCTTACGTGTAGGATTCCTGATATGTAACTGGACTTCTCATTAATTACTTTGCAACATTCCTTCTTTGTTTGTACCACCTGTAAGCTTCATCACTAGTTTGTATTATTTGTAAAAGTTTCATCTCTAGTTTGTATTAGCTGTAATGTTTCCTCTACTACTTTGTAATTGTTTGTTTGAATCTTTTACTCTTGTATAATTATCATGTTTAACCTATTGTAACTTTGATTGTTTGGAGCTTTTCTCCCCAGGACTCCATTGAAAACGGGTTATTTTTGGCCCAATGGACTATCCTGGTAAACCAACTGCAAATAAATAAAATAAATAAATAAATATGTCTATGTGTGGACAATGGTTGAGATACAAATGCACAATGTGTGTGCATCTGTCTATGTGTGGACAATGGTTGAGATACACATGCACAATGTGTTTGCATTTGTCTATGTGTGGACAATGGTTGAGATACACATGCGCAATGTGTATGCATCTGTGTACATAAGTAAAATGGTTGAAATACACATGCGAGATATGTATGCATCTGTCTATGTATGGACAATGGTTGAGATATATATGCGCAATATGTATGCATCTGTTTATGTATGGAAAATGGTTGCGATACAAATGCACAATGTGTATGCATCTATGTATGGACAATGATTAAGACACACATGCTGAATGCTTATGCATCTGTTTATGTATGGACAATGGTTGATATACACATGCTCAATATGCATGCGTCTATCTATGTATGGACAATAGTTGATATACATATGCTCAATATGCATGCATCTGTCTATGTATGGACAATGGTTGAGATACACATGCGCAATGTGTGTGCATCTATGTGGGACAACGGTTGAGATACACATGCTCAATGTGTATGCATCTGTCTATGTAAGGAAAATGGTTGAGATACACATGCATGATGTGTATGCATCTGTATATGTATGGACAATGATCTACAAACACATGTGCAATGTGTATGCATCTTTCAATCTATACATGCACAATGTGTGTGCATCTGTCTATGTGTGGACAATGGTTGAGATACACAGGCACAATGGGCATGCATCTGTCTATGTATGGACAATGGTTAATATACACATGTGCAATGTGTGGGCATCTGTCTGTAAGGAAAATGGTTAAGATACACATGCACAATGTGTATGCATCTGTCTATATAAGGAAATGGTTAATATACACATGCACAATGTGCATGCATCTGTCTATGTGTGGACAATGGTTGATATACACATGTGCAATGTGTATGCATCTGTCCATGTGTGGACAATGTTTGAGAATGAAATGCGCAATGTGTATGCATCTGTCTATATCAGGAAAATGGTTGAGATACACATGCGTGATGTGTATGCATCTGTCTATGTGTGGGCAATGGTTGAGATACACATCCAAGATATGTATGCATCTCTCTATGTATGGGCAATGGTTGAGATACACATGTGCAATGTGTATGCATCTGTCTATGTATGTACAATGGGTGATATACACATGCACAATGTGTATGCATCTGTCTATATAAGGAAATGGTTAAGATACACATGTGCAATGTGTATGCATCTGTCTATGTGCGGACAATGGTTAAGATGCACATGTGCAATATGTATGCATCTGTCTATATAAAGAAATGGTTAAGATACACATGTGCAATGTGTATGCATCTGTCTATATGTGGGCAATGGTTGAGATACACATGTGCAATGTCTATGCATCTGTATATGTATGGACAATGGTTGAGATACACATGCGCAATGTGTATGCATCTATGTATGGACAATGGTTGAGACACACATGCGCAATGCTTATGCATCTGTTTATGTATGGACAATGGTTGATATGCACATGCTCAATATGCATGCATCTGTCTATGTGGACAATGGTTAAGATACACATGTGCAATGTGTATGCATCTGTCTTTGAATAGACAATGGTTGAGATACACATGTGCAATGTATATGCATCTGTCTATGTATGGGCAATGGTTGATATACACATGCGGAATGTGTGTGCATCTATCTAAGTAAGGAAAATGATTAAGATACACATGCACAATGTGTATGTATCTGTCTATGTGTGGACAATGTTTGAGATACACATGCGCAATGTGCACACATCTGTCTATGTATGGATAATAGTTGATATACACATTCTCAATATGCATGCATCTGTCTATGTATGGACAATGGTTGAGATACACATGCGCCTGTGTATGCATCTGTCTATGTGTGGACATTTGACATACACAAGCGCAATGTCTATGCATCTGCCTATGTAAGGAAAATGGTTGAGCTACACATGCCTGATGTGTATGCATCTGCTATGCATGAACAAAGGTTAAGATACACATGCACGATGTGTATTCATCTGCCTATGTATGGACAATGGTTGGGATACACATCTGCAATGAGTATGCATCTGACTATGTATGGACAATGATTGTGATACACATGTGCAATGTGTATGCTTCTGTCTGTAACTGTATTGCAGACAGAATTGAACATTTTCTAATGCAGTTGAGGGGGATGAGAATATGCGTACATGAAAAGCACTGATGTCTGCCCATACAGCATATTCAATGAATGTTATTATGGTCATTTCTGTCATATCAATTCAAACACAGGCATATCCATAAGTCTAAAATTCAATATGTACCTGTCTACTGAGTCCAGCAACACAGTAATATATATATATATATATATATATATATATATATATATATATATATATATATATATTACATATTGTAGCAAACACAGAAAAACACCACTGTTTTCTTATAAAGCAATTGCTTTATAATAACAAACCCAAAGACAGGTAGACTTAGCAAAAGTTGAACTGAAAATATAGTGACAGGTAGAAACTTAAACTGCTCTGCAAGATTTAACAATTTTATTCTGCGGTGGTGGTGCTGCTGTAGCGTTGTTGCCTCACAGTTAGATGTTGCCCGTTCGATCCTCAGTTAGAGCGTCTTCTGTGTGGTGACATGCGTGAACGGGCTTTCCTTCATTGAAGGTTGTGTGTTAGGCCCGGCAAGCCAGCAAGTAAAACTCTACTGCCAATCATTAGCGGACCGGAGTTCCGCTATGGCGACCCCTAACTGGGAAAAAGCCGAAAGAAACAAACAAATATTATGCTGTAATACTAGAGGACTGCATAGCCATTCATACTATACAAAACAATCTGAAGTCAAAACCAAGTAACATAAACATCTTCCCCCCAGGTCACACCCTGGTGTGTGGTAACAGTACCAATGTCTCAATAAAGAAAGTGTTACAAAGTTATTTTTGTTAGACCTCCTGCTGGGAAGTAGCACTATGGAAGTACAGAAAAGGGGGAGGTTGACAAATAACACAATGAACTTTTTTATTACTTTCAACAATGAAGAAACCAGAATATTAAAATATATTATTGCACTCCCTGGGACATTCTGTCATTATATGAGAACCTAAAATAGATGATAAATTCAGTTTTACTTTTAAACAAAAAGGAACTTAAGAAGACCTTATGTTACAGATAAATTAATATTATTGAGGTATTAGTAATAAACATCAGAGAACCTAACCCTGCTGGAACTGCCCTTAATGCAAATTTATTTAATTAAAGCAGAGCTCTGTTTATCCAACTGCCAAGAAAATTGCAAATTAAATACTTATACAAATTGTCAGACATAAACTGTAATATACTTAGCAGAGTGTAAATCATCCACTTGCTTTGTTGTATGTGCATTACACATTTTAAGAAACTTTAAGAAAGACTTTAAGCATGTAAACCTTCAATAAACATTTATGCATGAGATTGTGCTTCTTGTATCTGTATCTCAGGCTCAGGAAGAAATCATCTGAGCTGTCAGTTTGCTTTCTATACATTATATAAAAACAGCCTTAACAAAAAGTTGCACATCAAATGTTTGTAGTATATTCAAAAGTAATGACTAAGTAACAGTGGACATGCACATTTTATTACCACAATATTCCTGGAGACACTAAGTAGACAGAAATGAAGTGCCAAATACAATCAATAACATTATCTGAAACATCTACATATGAAGGATTATGACAGGATCTCGGATTATTAACAAGCTTAATATGTGTTTGAGACACCTTCACATTTAGAATGGAGGACAGCAAAGCCTGTGAAATGAATATGAACTTCTGTGTTAAGAATACATAATAAGTAACAAATCCAATAGCAGAGAATAGGAAGAGGCAACCACCAGACGTCAAATAATCCAGTCTTTCAAATAAAAGTAATAGTCTTTTAATACGTGCACAAAGGTGAGCGCTTTCACAAACCACTTCATCAGACCATAAAAATTTTAAATTGCTAAGACACTTCCTTATATATTAATCACATTGTACAAGGATAATTCTTCAATTAACAATTAAAAGTATACATATCTTATTATATACAACTAACTACTTTACATAAAAATCGAGTCCATGGCTACTGTATATCTGTTCATATTAGCAGCTTCTAATATCCGATGTGTGGATATAAATTCTAAAATAATCTAATGTATATGTTACTACAAAAAGGTTTTAAAACCATCCTATAGCTGCAGCTAGTGCAATACGTATAAACTGCAACATTACTAAATGTCTACTGCTAATGTTACAATTATGTAGCATTTAGTGGCAGAAATATATGCACGAATAATAGATCGCTGTAGCGTATATGAATTGATAAATACATCCTATATTCGCAATTCATGCTATACAAAATGCAACACAACTGAATGTCTGCTGCTGATGTTGAAGTTAAATAACTCTTAATGGCTGAAACATGGATGCCATCAATATATATACATATGCAAATAAAAATTGTTAAAACATATAAAAGCATCCTGTGGCTGCAATTCATGCTATACTAATTGAATGCAACATATTTAAATGTCTACAATAGGGTAATAATTGGTGGCTGAAGTACATATACAAATGAGCAATATACACTGATGTAAATGTTTTATGTGTATATATAGATAAATCATACAATGGCAAATTTGCTCTCTAGTAATTAAGCCTCTAGACCTCAGAATGGGTTTAGGTGAGGCCCTCTCCTTAAGGCCTCGACCTTTACCTGCCCTCATTCCCATTATCCCGTTTATTTCCTTTTTCTCTGTGCCATTCCTTATGTTACCTTCCCTTATTTTAGGTTTGAATACATCTATGAGCATGAATCGAAAAGTATGCGCATGGCCATTTGCCAATACATGTTTCACCAAAGCATTATTTTCATAGACTACCCTAATAGCATATAGGTGTTCTCTCATTCTATTACGGAAGACCCTATTGGTTTTACCAACATAGAAGGAGGAACATCATTGGCGAACAGCAAGGTAAACCACATGGATGGTACTACAATCAGCAGGCACTCTGACTTTGAAAAACTGACCTGTGTCTGGATGTATAAAACTGTCACCTATATTAATATAGGAGTAGAAATTACACTTTCCACAGGGATTGGTCCCTGTGTGATTTGTAATATGATGCTCCTCAGAAGAATAACAGAGCAGTCTTTTAAGATTAGGTTTATTTTCGTATTGAAACTTAGGTCTATCCCCAACGATACTTCTAATCTCTATGTCTGTGGTTAAAATACACCAATGATGATTAATGACATCAACAATGTCCTTATTATCTGCAGTAAAGAACATCGGTATCTTCACTTCTAAAATGTTACTATTTTGCTTGTTATAAACATCAGTACAGTCAGAGTAATATGGTGCAGCTCTATTTTCTCTCAAAAAATCTATACTCTGTAAACCATTTTCTATTTCTGAATATTTATAACCACGTTTGGACAACCTTTCCTTAAAGGCATTCATCTCTTGTTTATAGCCATCTTCTGTTGCATTAAGGTGTGAGATCCTCATTCCTTGCCCTTTAATAATATTACTAAATATGTATTGAGGGTACATGCTACGTCTAGGAAGAAGTGTATTTCTGTAGCATTTCTTCCTATAGACACCAGTAATACGTTAATACAACAGAAAATGGCTATAAACAAGATACTGAAAACTCAAGATACTGAAAACTCAAAATCCTGAAAACACACAGGATACCAATACTTACTATAGACATAGATATATGGGTCTACTTCAGAATATCGACCATTCAGAATGCCAACTTTCATATGGCCGACACCATATGATTGACATTCTGAAAGACCGACATCCTGAAATAGCACCATTTACCTACCTGTGCAAGCCCTGCTGCACCCCCCCACACCCCCTGCTACTTAAATATTCTCACTCCGAGATCACACTACAGTGCATGAAAGGGGAATCTCCCAATCCCACACTGTAGTGGTATCTCTGCTATCATTTGTCGGCCTTTCAAACGTTCGCTCATATGGTGTCGGCCATATGAGTTTCGAACATTTGAAAGTTCAAACAAATGAAGGGCTCCCATATATATATATATATATATATATATATATATAGTTTTTTTTTTTTTTTTTTTTTATTTATTTTACATTTGTTGACCGAGATTGTCCAACTGAGCTGAAGAGCCCTTTTGTCAGCGGAGGCACGGGGAGAAAAGCTCCAACATATTATACAATTTTCATTATAAATTAGCATTAAACAGCAATGTTACAGGATTATTACAAGGCATTAAGTAGCAATACAATGTTATACAGTGTCAGTAATTAGGAGTATAGCATAACTATTTCAAGATGTATAAAAAGAAATATGTCATTAAGATGAGTATAGTTTTTGGGGTAAGTGGTTAAAAAAAACAGTTTCATAAATGATTTAGTTGCATGAAGGCAAGACAATTACAATAGAATGTTTCTCGGAGGCAATTTGCTTAATAGATTTTAGAAGACAGTAGAAAGAGTAGTCAAGAAAGATTAGAGAGAGCTAGTGAGAAGAGCGAGTTAAGGGCAGAAAGTAGATTAAGGTATGAGAAGTAGGGGATGTTAAGGAGGGAGAGTGCAGTGGCAGAACCAGTGACTTTTAAAGTGCTCTTTGGTGGCAGTCTTAAATTATTTAGGATGTGTAAGGGTCCTGATTTCTAGTGGGAGCCTATTCCAGTCAATAGTGGGGTGATAGCTGTACATGTTACGTCCAAATTCTAGACTTGGGTTTGTAGATTTGTAGTAGGTCTTGATTAGAGCTTCGGAGAGGTCCAGAGGAAGAATAATGGAAGATGAGATGGGATAGTGCTGGGCAGTAGGAAGGCTGGTATAGGATAGAATGGATGATCTGGAGCTGAGAGAGAAGAAGCGGGTGGGGTAGTTCAAGCCAGTTTAGGTGTTTTAGAGAGAGACAGTGATGGGATTTGTAGGTTTGTTGAGCAGCAAATCTAGCTACCTTGTTGTAGGTAGATTCGAGTTTGGTCAGGAGTGCTGAGTTAAGATTTGTGAGAATTTGAGAATTGTACATTAGACTGGGTAGAAGGTAGGTAAGAGAGAGAGAGAGAGAGTAATCTTGGCTTCAGAGATAAGGAATTTCTTGTTACAGTAAAAAAGCCCTAGTTCTGAATGTGTCTTTAATACAGTTATTAACAAGAAAGTTAAATTTAGGCTGATCATCGATTGTTACACCTAAGAGCTTAGTACTGGATTCTACCTGAATGGGAGTGTTATTAAGGGACTGTATGGAGAAGGAGGGTTTAATATTTATGAACTTTTTAGGTAGGAATTGTAACAGCTTTGTTTTTTTTAGGGTTAAGGATGACCTGGTTGTTGGAGAGCCATGTTTCAACTAAGTTAAAAGATGCCTGAGTAGCTGAGAAGGCTTAGAGGGAGAGCTGACTGTGGTGATGACTGTAGAGTCATCTGCGTATTGCACTAAAGATGACCGAGGACAGGAGGTATAGAGCTGATTAGTAAGGATATTAAAAAGTAAAGGCCCTAGGATAGACTCTTGAGGTACACCCATTTTGACAGGGAGAGGAGGGGAGAGTGCAGAGTGCCATCTCACCGATTACGATCTATCAGTGAGGTAGCTGGAGAACCATGCAACAGTATCAGAGGAGAAGTTGAGGTTATGCAGTTTGTACAACAGAAGAGTGTGAGACAGTGT
This sequence comes from Protopterus annectens, assembly GCF_019279795.1. Taxonomy (NCBI): domain Eukaryota; kingdom Metazoa; phylum Chordata; order Ceratodontiformes; family Protopteridae; genus Protopterus; species Protopterus annectens. The sequence goes on along the minus strand of NC_056737.1, from coordinate 986,339,818 downwards.
CAAAAGCTTTTAAGAGGTCCAAGAATAGGCAAGAAATAAGTTTAAGGTCGTCCATGGCTATAGAGATTGTTGAGGAAGTATAATAGAGCTGTAGTGGTGCTATGCTTGGGCATGAAGCTGTGTTGAGTGGGTGTAAGCAGATTTTTCTGTATTAGATACTACATAACTTGTTTATGAATACATTTTTCTAGTACTTTAGAAAGAGGGGATAGCGATAGGTCTAAAGTTGGAGATATCAGAGGAGTTACCTCCTTTGTGTATAGGTAGAGTGTAGCATTGTTTCCAGATGGAAGGGACTTTAGATTTAGAGATAGAGCGATTAATTAGGATAGATACAAGGAGAGCAAGAGAGTCAGCTGCTAGTAGAAGAAAAGTGGAAGGAATATTGTCAGCTGATGCTGAGTATGGTTTTAATTTAGAGAATAGAGTTTAGATGTAGCTAGTAGGTACAGGTTTGAGGGAGAAGGTATTCGAGGAGATAGTATTAGGAATAGGTTCAGAAAAGCTGGAGATGTTAGTAGTAGAGGAGTTTGAGTTAGGGTTCAGTAGCTTAGATATTGAATCGATAAAATAGGTGTTGAAGATAGTGGCAGTTTCTTCAGATGTCTTGTCTGGGCATGGATTGGGGGAGCTAATATTACCGGGATGTAATATCTGGCTAATAGAGTTCCAGAATTTTTTAGGATTAGATTTTGGGCAGTGGGAGGTTTGTTATAGAAGTCCTTTTTATCTTTGTATGTGTTTTTTTATCAGATTTCTGAGTTCTTTATATTTTTGTAAGTCTGCAGAGAGCTAAGTTTGTGACCATTTTTTCCATAGTTTGCCTCTAGTTATCATAAGGGTACAAGTGGCTTTTGAATGCCACGGAGATATGGTAGACAATTCAGACATTGCGAGGGGGAGCAAGTGAGTCCAAGATGCTAAGGAAGGTGGGGTTGAAAGCTAGGACTGCTTATTCTAGTGGGAGTTAGGTAAGGAATTTCCAGTTTACTTTAGAGAGGAGGGCATTAAAGGTTTCAGGGTTGGAAGTTGGACAGTTTACGACACGTGATAAATTTAGGAGGTTTTGAGAAGTGGGGAGTGAGCCTAAACACTTTTATAGGGCACTGACCGCTCAGGGTGTTTGGTAGTGTTTCAGGGTTATGATATTTGGAAGGATTAGATACAAGTACCCAGTCAGTAAGAGTACTAGATGTGTGAGAGTTGTTTGTATGGGTAGGTTGGGAGATTAGCTGTGTAAAGCCTTATAAATTAATATGAGTATTAGAGTTTGGATTTCTGAGAGTTAACCAGTTAATGTTGACATCCCCAAGGAGGATAGTTTAATTGGGAATGTGTTGTGAAAAGTATGAAAGAATATTTTCAAGCAGAGAAATGTTGTCTCCCGGAGGAATATAGATGGCTGCTATTGTGATAGTGGTGTGGTCATTTATTTTCAGGTTAGCTCTAAGGAGTTCAGCAGGAGCAAAGGATGGGATAGGTTTCATAATACTTGTAATGGTGAGGTGGTTGGAGTAGAGGATGGCAACGCCACCCCCTTTTTTGTTTTGGCGATCCATGCGGAGTATATTATAACAGTGGGGAGAATGTCTTTTTCAGAGGTTTGGGGTTTTAGCCAAGTTTCTGTTAGGGTGATGACATCAGGGGGGTGGAAGGCAATCCAGGCATGGATCTCACTAACTTTGTTTAGAATAGTATGGGCATTCATAGAGTAAAATGAAATATGTTTTATTTTGAGAGGATTAGTTTATTAAGTAGGGAGAGGTAGAGTTATGCATGGTGTGGTGATGGATGGGCCAAGGATTTGGATGTATGTCTCCTAATAGAAGCAGGGCTACAAGGAAGTTGATAAAGTTTGAAATTAAATGGGAAGTTTGATTTTAGGCAAAGGAATGTTGATGGATAAGATAAAGAAGGAGGTTGTAATAGAGTCCTGCAGAGAGAAGAAGCAGTTAGTATGGGGATTAGTGGGGTCTCTATGGACGGGTGGTAATGGAGTAGTACAAGACGTAAGATAGAGGAAGAGATTGTAACAGACTACTGCAGAGATGAGAAAAAGGCAGTATGGGGATTGGTGGGATCTCTATGGACAGGTGGCAATGGAGTAGTACAAAATGTAAGATAGAGGAGGAGGTTGTAATAGAATACTGCAGAGATGGGAAGCAGTTAGTATGGGGATTAGTGGGATCTCTATGGACAGGTGGTAATGGAGTAGTACAAGATGTAAGATAGAGGAGGAGGTTGTAATAGAGTACTGCAGAGATGAGAAGCTGTTAGTATGGGGATTAGTGGGATCTCTATGGACAGGTGGTAATGGAGTAGTACAAGATGTAAGATAGAGGAGGAGGTTGTAATAGAGTACTGCAGAGATGAGAAGCTGTTAGTATGGGGATTAGTGGGATCTCTATGGACAGGTGGTAATGCAGTAGTACAAGATGTAAGACAGAGGAGGAGATTGTAATAGAGTACTGCAGAGATGAGAAGTAGTTAGTATGGTAATTAGTGGGGTCTCTATGGACAGGTGGTAATTGAGTAGTACAATATGTAAGGTACAAGAGGAGATTGTAATACAGTACTGCAGAGATGAGGAGCAGTTAGTACTGGGATTAGAGGGATCTCTATGGACAGGAGCTAATGCAGTAGTACAAGATGTAAGATAGAGGAGGAGATTGTAATAGAGTACTGCAGGGATGGGAACCAGTTAGTTTGGGGATTAGTGGGATCTCTACGGACAGGTGGTAATGGAATAGAACAAGATATAAGATTGAGGAGGAGGTTGTAATAGACTACTGCAGAGATGAGAAGCAGTTAGTATGGGGATTACTGGCATCTCTATGGACTGGTGGTAATGGAGTAATACAAGATGTAAGATAGACGAGGAGATTGTAATAGAGTACTGCAGAGATGAGAAGCAGTTAGTATTCGGATTAGTGGGATATCTATGGACAGGAGGTAATGGAGTAGTACATGATGTAAGATAGAGGGGGAGATTGTAACAGAGTACTGCAGAGATGAGAAGCATTTAGTATGGGGATTAGTGGGGTCTCTATGGAGAGGTGGTAATGGAATAGTACAAGATGTAAGACAGAGGAGGGGATTCTAATAGAGTACTGCAGAGATGAGAAGCAGTTATAATGGGGATTAGTGGGGTCTCTATGGACAGGTGGTAATGGAGTAGTACAAGATGTAAGATAGAGTAGGAGATTGCAATAGAGTACTGCAGAGATGAGAAGCAGTTAGTATGGGGATTAGTGGGGTCTCTATGGACAGGTGGTAATGGAGTAGTACAAGATTTAAGATAGAGGAGGAGATTGTAATAGAGTACTGCAGAGATGAGATGCGGTTAGTATGGCGATTAGTGGGATCTCTATGGACAGGTGGTAATGGAGTAGTACAAGATATCAGATAGATAAGGAGACAGTAGTAGAGTACTGCAGAGATGAGAAGTAGTTAGTATGGGGATTTGTGCGGTCTCTATGGACAGGTGGTAATGGAGTAGTACAAGATGTAAGATACAGGAGGATATTGTAATAGAGTACTGCAGAGATGAGAAGCAGTTAGTATGGAGATTAGTGGGATCTCTATGGACAGGTGGTAATGGAGTAGTACAAGATGTAAGAGAGGAGGAGATTGTAATAGAGTACTGCAGAGATGAGAAGCAGTTAGTATGGGGATTAGTGGGGTCTCTATGGACAGGTGGTAATGGAGTAGTACAAGATGTAAGATGGAGGTGGAGATTGTAATAGAGTACTGCAGAGATGAGAAGCAGGAAATATGGGGATTAGTGGGATCTCTATGGACAGGTGGTAATGGAGTAGTACAAGATGTAAGATAGCGGAGGTGATTGTAATAGAGTAAGGCAGAGAAAAAAAGCAGTTAGTATGGGGTTATTGGGATCTCTATGGACAGGCGGTAATGGAGTAGTACACATAAACCCACAAAGACATATTCGGAGGCTCTAATTAAAAATCTACCAAAACAACAGAGGCCTCCAAAGCAGACATCCAAGAAACCACTACCTCAAAACCTAGCACATGCAACACATATTTCTCAAAGTCAGTGTGCCAAACAGTCACAGCCCTTAAGGCCAAACAACATGCCTGATACACTTGTAATAGGTGACTCTATAGTCAGACACACTGACGTCCCGCTCACCAGACTGAAGAAGGAAAAGTTTACAGTAAGCTGCCTGTCGGGCGCTAGAATCCGCCACATAACACAAGCACTCAGGTCACTCCAAAGCAAGTACAAATATGACTCAGTCATTGTCCATGCTGGCGTGAATGACCTGAGATGTACCTCCCTGGACTACATGAAAAGAAACATAGAGGAGCTCTCTGATTATGTAGCCCAGGCTGGTATGACCCTGACCCTGAGCAGCAACTTACCCTCACCAAGAATGATGCTACAGTACAAAGACAAAATGATCAGCTTTAATAATTGGCTCAATTACTGGTGTCATTCTAGGGGGATCCAATGTCTGTCTGCTTGGGATGACATGCTTGACAAGCCACGCTGCTTCGCAAGGGATGGCTTGCACCTTTCACCCCTAGGCTTACGGATATTGGCCAAGGCTCTTGCCACCCCCATAGTGCCTTTTTTAGGCAAGGCTCAAAAGACAAACCCACCTCCCTAGAAAACACAAGTGGAAAAAAACTAAGGGTAATGCTGCTCAACGCCAGAAGTCTAAACCTCAAGATGCAGGCTCTCGAAGCCCTCCTCAGTATGGAGAGTATCGATGTCTGTGCAGTGACTGAAACCTGGTTCAAGGCTCCTGAGAGCACCCCAGCACTACCAGGTTATACCTCATATCATGCTTTTCGGCCCCATAACTTGGACCGAACCACAAAGGGAGGGGGAGTGTCTATATTCATCAAAGACACCCACACCTCCAGGTTAGTGGCAACGCACAAAGCATCGGAGACCATCCGTGTGCAACTAACCATAGGCAAAACTGCCCTACAGTTTGTAGCATGCTACAGACCACCCTCTCAAACTCAGGAACCCCACTCAGCCTTCCTGAAAACACTGGAGAGTATGAATGTCTCTCCAAATACCATCATATTGGGAGACTTCAACTACCCAAACATAGACTGGGAGCATTACTCAAGCCTCAACACCCTAGCTCAAAGGTTCCTAGAATTCATAAACTCAAATGCGATGGAACAACTAGTCACCACTCCCACAAGAGGAGATAATATACTAGACCTGATCATCACAAACATGGGGACACAATGCTCCACATCGGAAGTATACCCCTCACTGGTGAGATCAGACCATAAACTAATCTCACTGGAAATCCACATCCCGCCCCCACCCCCAGCACAAAACACCACAGTGAGGAACTTCTCAGAAGCTGACTTCACACTTCTTAAGACTGAAGTGGTATCCTTCAAGGCCCCTGGGCCAGTGGAAACCACAGCCCACACCGCTGAATCCTTTATAAATGCTTTCTACGGACACCTTCAAGAATGCATGGATCATGCAATCCCAAATAAAACCAAGACCCTTTCCCCCAAAGGCAGGCATCCTGTCTGGTGGACCCCAGCCATAGACAAACTTTACAACAGGACGAGGAAGCTACTACAGGACAGAGCAAAATCCCAAAAAGGGAAGGCATCTCTGATCAGTACTAGCAAAAAGCTATGATCACTCATAAAATCATCCAAGGCCAACTTTGAGAGAAAAATTGCAAAAGACACTAAAGATAATCACAAGGCCTTCTTTAGTTATGTTAGAAACCTGGGTGGAAACTCCCAGATATGCTCAGAGTTAGTTCAAAATGATAAAAAATACACTGAACCCACAGATATTGCCAACATACTGGCAGACAGATTCAGTGCAAATTTCTCCCCCCCCTCCCCCCAAATAGGAGAAATATCTATCCCAGCTGAATGTAGTCTTCCTGACATCACAGATGTCCAGGTGAGAGCCGCCCTCTCCAAAGCTAAAAACACAGCATCAATGGGACCAGACGGTGTCCCGGGTTGCGTGCTACATGAACTCCAAGAGGAACTAAACTAGCACATAAGGCTGCTGTTTAATCTTAGCCTTACTACAGGATACGTACCCAAAGAATGGCGTACAGCAACAGTGGTTCCACTCCACAAAGGAGGTGCTTCTACGGACCCTGGAAATTACCGCCCCATAAGCTTGACGAGCCTGGTCTGCAAAGCTATGGAGAGGATCATTATGGAACTCATAAACAAAGACATTGGGGACCTACAGACACTTGATCCTACCCAATCGGCTTTGTTAAGGGCAGATCCTGCCTTTTGAACCTGGTCGACTTTTTTGAAACAGTCACTAAGGCCATTGATGAGGGTAAGGCAGTTCACACAGCCTACCTTGACCTTACAAAAGCCTTCGACACAATACCCCACTCGGGCATCATAGACAAGCTCACCAGCTTAAATGTAAACCCATATGTCATAAGATGGGTTGCAAACTGGCTAAAGGACAGAACCCACAAGGTCAGAATTGCTGGAGCCATGTCAGACTCTAAGCCAGTCACAAGTGGTGTCCCACAGGGCTCAGTCCTGGGACCCCTCTTGTTCGGCATTTATTTTTCAGAAGTACAAGCAAACATAGGAGGATTGTGGCTGACAAAGTTCGCAGATGACTGCAAGCTGGGCGCCATAATCGATACTCCAGCGGACACTAGCATCCTTCAGAAAGGCCTCACAGAAATGGATAACTGGTGCCAGAGCCATGGCCTTAAACTGAATGCCAAAAAATGGATAGTCATACCCTTTGGGAAAAACAAAGTACCCACAAATTACCACATAGGTGGTAATCCATTAATTATGGAAGAAGTAATCAGGGACCTAGGGACCCAAGTTGACAGTGACCTCTCATTTGACAGCCACATTGCCAAGGTAGTTAGGAAGACCTTCTATATTGCCCAACTTATCATGAAAGGATTCACATCTAGATCAAGAGACGTCATTGTGCCCCTATACTCTTCCCTTATCAGGCCCATGATTGAGTACAATACCCCATTTGGAATGTACCTTACCCAGCACCTACAGCAGTTAGAAAGACCCCAGAAGTACCTCACCAGGAGGATCAAGGGTCTCAAACATATGTCATATGCTGCCAGACTGAAGAAACTCCAGCTCTATTCAGTCGCATACCGCCTACTCAGAGGAGATCTATGCCTGACGTACAAGGCCATGTCCAATCCAGAATTAATGGACATGGTCCACCTGAAAAAATCCAAATCCACCAGAGCCACGAGAGCGAGAGACTTGAACCTCAACACAGAAATAAATAGGACATGCTGGAGGGACAGATTCATAACCCAGAGGCTCCCTACACTCTGGAACAGAATCCCAGTCCATGTTAGGCAGAGCCCCTCACTGACTCTCTTCAAGAGAAATCTTGACGAGTGGATGAAAGATTGTAGGTTTACCCCGGGGGTCATCTCTGTGTCACTACTAGACAGAGGCACAGTAAACTAAACCCTAAATGGGCACAGTATTATCATTCTAAGGGGTGGCGGAAGCCACACACACTCTGGCTAGGCTTATAAATGCCCTAGGGCAGATAGCCTAGTATGAACCTATGAACCTATGAACCAAAGATGTAAGATAGAGGAGGAGATTGTAATAGAGTACTGCAGAGATGAGAAGCAGTTAGTATGGGGATTAGTGTAATCTCTGGACAGGTGGTAATGGAGTAGTACGATGTAAGATAGAGGAGGAGGTTGTAATAGAGTACTGCAGAGATGAGAAACAGTTAGTATGGGGATTAGTGGGATCTCTGGTGACAGGAGGTAATGGAGTAGTATAAGATGTACGATAGAGGAGGAGATTGTACTAGAGTACTGCAGAGATCAGAAGCAGTTATTATGGGGATTAGTGGGGTCTCTACGGACAGGTGGTAATGGAGAAGTACAAGAAGTCAGATAGAGGAGGATATTGTAATAGAGTACTGCAGAGATGAGAAGCTGTTAGTATGGGGATTAGAGGGATCTCTGTGGACAGGTGGTAATGGAGTAGAACAAGATGTAAGATAGAGGAGATTGTAATAGAGTACTGCAGAGATGAGAAGCAGTTAGTATGGGGATTAGATGGATCTCTACGGACAGGTGGTAATGTAGTAGTACAAGATGTCAGATAGAGGAGGAGATTGTAACAGAGTACTGCAGAGATGAGAAGCTGTTAGTATGGGGATTAGTGGGATCTCTATGGACAGGTGGTAATGGAGTACTACAAGATGTCAGATAGGAGGAGATTGTAATAGAGGCAGTACTGCAGAGATGAGAAGCAGTTAGTATGGGGATTAGTGGGATCTCTATGGACAGAGGTGGTAATGGAGTGAGTACATAAACCCACAAAGACATATTCCAGACTCCTAATTAAAATCTACAAAACAACAGAGGCCTCCAAAGCAGACATCAAGAAACCACTACCACCTCAAACCTAGCACATACAACACATATTTCTCAAAGTCAGTGTGTGCCAAACAGTCCCTGGCCCTTAAGGCCAAACAACATACCTGATACACACTTGTAATGGGTGACTCTATAGTCAAAGACACACTGACGTCCCGCTCCTGAACTGAAAGGGAAAAGTTTACAGTAAGCTGCCTGTGGGAGGCTAGAATCCGCCACATGTACACAAGCACTCAGGTCACTCCAAAGCAGAATTACAAATATGACAAGTCTGTTGTCATGCTGGCGTGAATGACCTGAGATGTACCTCCTGGACTACATGAAAGAAACATAGAGGAGCTCTCTGATTATGTAGCCAGGCTGGTATGACCCTGACCCTACAGGCAACAACTTACCCTCACCAAGAATGATGCTACAGTACAAAGACAAAATGATCCAGCTTTAATGGTGTCTCAATTACTGGTGTCATTCTAGGGGGATCAATGTCTGTCTGCTTGGGATGACATGCTTGACAGAACCACACGCTGCCGCATGAGGTCAAGCTTGCACCTTTCACCCTAGGCTTCTGGGATATTGGCCCAAGGAACTCTTGCCACCCCCATAGTGCCCTTTTTTGAAGCAAGGCTCAAAAGACAAACCCACGCACCTAGAAAACACAGAGTGGGAAAAAACTAAGGGTGTATGCTGCTCCAGCAGAAGTCCCTAAACCTCAAGATGCGAGGCTCTGAACCGGCCTCACTCAGTATGGAGAGTATATGCGTGTATGCAGTACGTGACTACAGAAACCTGGTTCAAGGCTCACAGAGAGCACCCCAGCACCTACCAGGTTACCCACCTCATATCATGCTTTTCGGCCCCATAGCGGGCCCGAACCACAAAGGAGGAGGAGTGTCTATATTCATCCAAAGACACCCACACCTCCAGGTTAGAGTAATAGCATACAAAGCATGTCCGGAGACCATCCGGTGTGCAACTAACCATAGGTAAAACTTGCCCTACAGTTTGTAGCATGCACAGGGCACCCTCTCAAACTCAGGAACCCCCTCAGCCTTCACTGAGAAAACACTGGAAATATGAATGTATCTCTCCAAATACCATCATATTGGGAGACTTCAACTACCCAAACATGGGCTGGGAGCATTACTCAGAAGCCTCAACACCTAGCTCTCCAAAGGTTCCTAGAATTCACTTAAACTCAGGAAATGCATGATGGAACAACTAGTCCTACCCACTCCCACAAGAGGAGATAATATACTAGACCTGATCATCACAAACCATGGGGACACAATACTCCCACATGTCAGTATACCCCTCACTGGTGGAGATCAGACCATAAACTAATCTCACTGGAAATCCACATCCGCCCCCCACCCCCAGCACAAAACACCACAGTGAGGAACTTCTCTCAAGCTGACTTACACACTTCTTAAGACTGAAGTGGTATCCTTCAAGGCCCTGGGCCCAGTGGGAAACTCACAGCCCACACGCTGAATCCTTTATAATGCTTTCTCACGGACGCAACTTCAAAATGCATGGATCATGCAATCCCAAATAAAAACCAAGGGCCACTTTCCCCCAAAGGCAGGCATCCTGTCTGAGGTGGACCCCAGCCATAGACAAAACTTTACAACAGGGCAGGAAGCTACTACAGGACAGGCAAAATCCCAAAAAGGGAAGAGCATCTCCTGATCAGGTACTAGCAAAAAGCTATGATCACTCATAAAAATCATCCAAAGGCCAACTTTGAGAGAAAAATTGTAAAAAGACACTAGAAAGATAATCACAAGGCCCGGCTTCTTTAGTTATGTTAGAAACCTGGGTGGAAACTCCCAGATATGCTCAGAGATTGGATTAAAATGATAAAAATACACTGAACCCACAGATATTGCCAACATACTGGCAGACGGATTCAGTGCAGAAATTTCTCCCCACTCCCCAAATAGAGGAGAGAAATATCTATCCCAGCTGAATGTAGTCTTCCTGACATCACAGATGGCCAGGTGAGAACCCAGCCCTCTCCAAAGCTAAAATACAGCATCAATGGGACAGACGGTGTCCCGAGGTTGGAGTGCTACATGAACTCAAGAGGAACTAAGCTAGCACATAAGGCTGCTGTTTTAATCTTAGCCTTACTACAGGATCGCATTACCCAAAGAATGGCGTACAGCAACAGTAGTTTCCACTCCACAAAGGAGGTGCTTCTCACGGACCCTGGAAATTACACGCCCCATAAGCTTGTGAGCCTGGTCTGCAAAGCTATGGAGAGGATCATTATGGAACTCATAAACAAAGACATTGGGGACCACTACAGACACTTGATCCTACCCAATTGAAGCACTGTTAAGAGCGAATCCTGCCTTTTTGAACCTGGTGGAACTTTTTGGAAACAGTCCTACTAAGGCCATTGATGAGAGCCAAGGCAGTTCACACAGCCTACCTTGACCTTACAAAAAGCCTTCGACACAATACCCCACTTTCGGGCATCACTTAGGCAAGCTCACCAGCTTAAGTAGCAAACCCATATGTCGCCAAGATGGGTTTGCAAGCTGAAAAGCCTAAGGACAGAACCCACAAGGTCAGGAGTAACGGAGCCATGTCGGGCTCTAAAGCCAGTCACAAGTGGTGTCCCACAGGAGGCTCAGTCCCTGGGACCCCTCTTGTTCGAGCATTTATTTTTCAAGTACAAAAGCAAACATAGGAGGATTGTGGCTGACAAAGTTACTTGAATGACTGCAAGCTGGCGCCATGTCCCGATACTCCAAGCGGACACTAGCATCCTTCAGAAAGGCCTCACAGAAATGGATGGCAATTTGCCAGAGCCAGGTGTGGCCTTAAACTGAATGCCAAAAATGGATAGTCATACCCTTTAGGAAAAACAAAGTACCCACAAATTACCACACTTAGGTAGTAATCCATTAGTATGGAAGAAGTAATCAGGGACCTAGGGACCCAAGTTGACAATGACCTCTCATTTGACAGCCACATTGCCAAGGTAGTTAGGAGAGACCTTCTATATTGCCCAACTTATCATGAAAGGATTCACATCTACAGATCAGAAGAGGCGTCATTGTGCCTATATACTCTTCCCTTATCAGGCCCATGATTGAGTACAATACCCCACATTTGGAATGTAACACCTTGCAGCACCTACAGCAGTTAGAGAAAAGACCCCAGAAGTACCTCACCAGGAGGATCAAAGGGTCTCAAACATATGTCATATGCTGCCAGACTGAAGAAGCTCAGCTCTGTTCAAGTAGCATACATACTACTCCCAGAGGAAGTCTATGCCTGGCGTACAAGGCCATGTCCAATCAGAATTAATGGACATGGTCCACCTGAAAAATCCAAATCCACCAGAGCCCGCGAGGCGAGGAGCTTGGGCCACCTCAACACAGAAATAAATAGGACATGCTGGAGAGGGACAGATTCATAACCCAGAGGCTCCCTACATCTGGAACAGAGATCCCAGTCCATGTTAGGCAGAGCCCCTCACTGGGCTACTCTTCAAGAGAAATCTTGGCAGTGGATGAAAAGATTGTAGAGTTTACCCCGGGGGTCATCTCTGTGTCACTACTAGGCAGAGGCACAGTAAACTAAACCCTAAATGGGCACAGTATTATCCTCATTCTAAGAATGTGGCGGAAGCCACACACACTCTAGCTAAACTTATAAATGCCCTAGGGCAAGAGATAGCCTAAAGTATGAACCCTATGAACCTATGAACCAAGATGTAAGATAGAGGGAGGAGATTGTAATGGCAAGTACTGCAGAGGTGAGAAGCAGTGCAGTATGGGGATTGGTGTAATCTCTGGACGGGTGGTAATGGAGTAGTGCAGATGTAAGATAGAGGAGGAGGTTGTAATAAATTACTGCAGAGATGAGAAACAGGTAGTATGAGGATTAGTGGGATCTCTGGTGACAGGAGGGTAATGGAGTGATATAAGATATCACGATAGAGGAGGAGATTGTACTAGAGTACTGCAGAGATCGAAGCAGTTATTATAGGGATTAGTGGGGTCTCTGGGACAGGTGGTAATGGGAAGTACAAGAAGTCAGATAGAAGAGGGAGGGATATTGTAATAGAGTACTGCAGAGATGAGAAGCAGTTAGTATTGGGATTAGTGGGGTCTCTGTGGACAGGTGGTAATGGAGTAGCACAAGATGTAAGATAGAGGAGATTGTAATAGAGTACTGCAGAGATGAGAAGCAGTTAGTATGGGGATTAGAGGGATCTCTATGGACAGGTGGTAATGGAGTAGTACAAGATGTCAGATAGAGGAGGTGATTGTAATAGAGTACTGCAGAGATGAGAAGCAGTTAGTATGGGGATTAGTGGGATCTCTATGGACAGGTGGTAATGGAGTAGTACAAGATTTAAACAACTATAAAAACCACGAACTATAACTGCAAACAGATCCGCTTAGGCAACCGCTACTTTGCATGCTTTATTGTAATAAAATAAGTTATAGGACAAAATTATGTCCAAAAGTTCTCCCACCAAAGCTATTTCATTTGGTTCTGCATTTTTCTGGTGCATATTTGCTAATACCCAACCCATGCCTTGTTGGTGAGGGATACTAGAATAGAGATCTTTCACGTCCACTGTAATGAAATTATTATTATATTTGTTGGTAGAAGTGATATTATTTATTTTTTCCAAGAAGTCCCATGAGTCTTTTACTATCCACTCGTCTTGTGAAACATATTTCTTGAGGATCCCATCCACATACTTAGCACAAGCATATGTAGAGGATCTCCTCCCATCTACTATTGGTCTGAACGGTGGATTATTAATATCTTTGTGGACTTTAGGGACTCCAAAGATCGTTGGTACTTTTGGAGCTTCCATCATAAGGTAGTTGAATACATGTGAATCAATCCTTGCCTCAATGAGCAATTCATTCAAGTAACTCTTGATGAATTGATTAGACCTGTTGTATTCATTGAGTGATGATTGTTCATACGAATCTGTAATCAGGAGGTCTTTGATCTTGCACAACATAATAATACGAGTCTGTCCCACTAGTACTAGCCCCTCCCTTGTCCGGGTTCATAAGGTACTTACATTAGCTAGTGTTAACAGATGAATGGCCCATTGTCTCTACGCATCTTTGGATAAATTATGTAAATAATTCTTCTTTTGTTGGTCCAATTGTCACAAATCTATTTCACACATTTTCTCAAATGTGTGAAGTCTGAAATGCAAGGGAGGATTATAACAACTAGCCACTCTCAAGGGGTTATCTGTCAGACTATGCTCTCAAGATGTAAGATAGAGGAGGAGATTGTAACAGAGTACTGCAGAGATGAGAAGCAGTTAGTATGCGGATTTGTGCTGTCTCTATGGACAGGTGGTAATGGAGTAGTACAAGATGTAAGATAAGGGGAGGATAGTGTAATAGAGTACTGCAGAGATGAGAAGCAGTTAGTATGGCGATTAGAGGATTTCTGGACAGGTGGCAATGGAGTAGTACAAGATAGAGTACTGCAGAGATGAGAAGCAGTTAGTATGGGGATTAGTGGGATCTCTATGGACGTGATAATGGAGTAGTACAAGATGTAGATAGGAGGAGATTGTACAGAGTCAAGTGAGGTTAGTATGTCTCTATGGACAGGTGGTAAGATGTAAGATAGAGGAGGAGATTGTAATAGAGTACTGTAGATGAGAAGCAGTTAGTATGGGGATTAGTGGGATCTCAAGATGTAAGATAGCGGAGAGATTGTAATAGAGTACCGCAGAGAAAGCAGTTAGTATATGTACAGGTGGTAATGGAGTAGTACAAGATGTAAGATAGAGGAGGAGATTGTAGATTGTAACAGAGAGTACTGCAGGGATGAGAAGCACTTAGTATGGCGATTAGAGGATTTCTATGGACAGGTGGCAATGGAGTAGTACAAGATGTAAGATAGAGGAGGAGATTGTAATAGAGTACTGCAGAGAACAAAAAGCAGTTAGTATGGGGTTTAGTGGGATATCTATGAACAGGTGGTAATGGAGTGGTACAAGATATAAGATAGGAGGTGATTGTAATAGAGTCTGGCAGAGAACAAAAAGCAGTTAGTATGGGGGTTTAGTGGGATCTCTATGGACAGGTGGTAATGGAGTAGTACAAGATGTAAGATAAGCGGAGGTGATTGTAATAGAAGTCGGCAGAGAAAAAAGCAGTTAGTATGGGGTTTAGTGGGATATCTATGAACAGGTGGTAATGGAGTAGTACAAGATGTAAGACAGAGGAGGAGATTGTAATAGAGTACTGCAGAGATGAGAGGCAGTTAGTATGGGGATTATTGGGATTTCTATGGACAGGTGGTAATGGAGTAGTACAAGATGTAAGATAGAGGAGGAGGTTGTAATAGAGTACTGCAGAGATGAGAAGAAGTTAGTATGCGGATTTGTGCGGTCTCTATGGACAGGTGGTAATGGAGTAGTACAAGATGTCAGATAGAGGAGGATATTGTAATAGAGTACTGCAGAGATGAGAAAAAAATAGTTTGTGGATTAGTGGTATCTCTGGTGACAGGTGGTAATGGAATAGTACAAGATATAAGATAGAGGAGGAGACAGTAATAGAGTACTGCAGAGATGACAGCAGTTAGTATGGGGATTAGTGGGGTCTCTATGGACAGGTGGTAATGGAGTAGTACAAGTTGTAAGATAGAGGAGGAGATTGTAATAGAGTACTGCAGAGATGAGAAGCAGTTAGTATGGGGATTATTGGGGTCTCTATGGACAGGTGGCAATGGAGTAGTACAAAATGTCAGATAGAGGAGGATATTGTAATATAATACTGCAGAGATGGGAAGCAGTTAGTATTGGGATTAGTGGGGTCTCTATGGACAGGTGGTAATGGAATAGTACGAGATGTACATAGAGGAGGTGATTGTAATAGAGTACTGCAGAGAAGAAAATCAGTTAGTATGGGGTTTAGCGGGATCTCTATGGAGAGGTGGTAATGGAGTAGTACAAGATGTAAGATAGCGGAGTGGGGTCTCTATGGACAGGTGGTAATAGAGTAGTACAAGATGTAAGATAGCGGAGGTGATTGTAATAGAGTACGTCAGAGAACAAAAAGCAGTTAGTATGGGGTTTATTGGGATCTCTGTGGACAGGTGGTAATGGAGTAGTACAAGATGTAAGATAGAGGAGGATGTTGTAATAGAGTACTGCAGAGATGAGAGGCAGTTAGTATGGGGATTAGTCGGGTCTCTATGGACAAGTGGTAATGGAGTAGTACAAGATGTCAGATAAGGGAGGAGATTGTAATAGAGTACTGCAGAGATGAGAGGCAGTTAGTATGGGGATTATTGGGATTTCTATGGACAGGTGGTAATGGAGTAGTAAAAGATGTAAGATAGAGGAGGAGGTTGTAATAGAGTACTGCAGAGATGAGAAGCAGTTAGTATGGGGATTAGTGGGATCTCTATGGACAGGTGGTGATGGAATAGTACAAGATATCAGATAGACAAGGAGACAGTAGTAGAGTACTGCAGAGATGAGAAGAAGTTAGTATGCGGATTTGTGCGGTCTCTATGGACAGGTGGTAATGGGGTAGTACAAGATGTAAGATAGAGGAGGATATCGTAATAGAGTACTGCAGAAATGAGAAAAAATTAGTTTGTGGATTAGTGGTATCTCTGGTGACAGGTGGTAATGGAATAGTACAAGATATAAGTTAGAGGAGGAGACAGTAATAGAGTACTGCAGAGATGAGAAGCAGTTAGTATGGGGATTAGTATGATCTCTATGGACAGGTGATAATGGAGTAGTACAAGATGTCAGATAAGGGAGGAGATTGTAATAGAGTACGGCAGAGGTGAGAAGCAGTTAGTATCGGAATTAGTGGGGTCTCTATGGACAGGTGGTAATGGAGTAGTACAGTAGTTAAGATAGACTAGGAGATTGTAATAGACTACTGCAGAGATGAGAAGCAGTTAGTATGGGGATTAGTGGGATCTCTATGGACAGTTTGTAATGGAGTAGTACAAGATGTAAGATAGCGGAGGTGATTGTAATAGAGTATGGCAGAGAACAAAAAGCAGTTAGTATGGGGTTTAGTGGGATCTCTGTGGACAGGTGGTAATGGAGTAGTACAAGATGTAAGATAGAGGAGGAGATTGTAATAGAGTACTGCAGAGATGAGAGGCAGTTAGTATGGGGATTAGTGGGGTCTCTATGGACAAGTGGTAATGGAGTAGTACAAGATGTCAGATAAGGGAGGAGATTGTAATAGAGTATGCTCTCAAGATGTAAGATAGAGGAGGAGATTGTAACAGAGTACTGCAGAGATGAGAAGCAGTTAGTATGCGGATTTGTGCTGTCTCTATGGACAGGTGGTAATGGAGTAGTACAAGATGTAAGATAGAGGAGGATAGTGTAATAGAGTACTGCAGGGATGAGAAGCACTTAGTATGGCGATTAGAGGATTTCTATGGACAGGTGGCAATGGAGTAGTACAAGATGTAAGATAGAGGAGGAGATTGTAATAGAGTACTGCAGAGAACAAAAAGCAGTTAGTATGGGGTTTAGTGGGATATCTATGAACAGGTGGTAATGGAGTAGTACAAGATATAAGATAGCGGAGGTGATTGTAATAGAGTACGGCAGAGAACAAAAAGCAGTTAGTATGGGGTTTAGTGGGATCTCTATGGACAGGTGGTAATGGAGTAGTACAAGATGTAAGATAGCGGAGGTGATTGTAATAGAGTACGGCAGAGAAAAAAGCAGTTAGTATGGGGTTTAGTGGGATATCTATGAACAGGTGGTAATGGAGTAGTACAAGATGTAAGACAGAGGAGGAGATTGTAATAGAGTACTGCAGAGATGAGAGGCAGTTAGTATGGGGATTATTGGGATTTCTATGGACAGGTGGTAATGGAGTAGTACAAGATGTAAGATAGAGGAGGAGGTTGTAATAGAGTACTGCAGAGATGAGAAGAAGTTAGTATGCGGATTTGTGCGGTCTCTATGGACAGGTGGTAATGGAGTAGTACAAGATGTCAGATAGAGGAGGATATTGTAATAGAGTACTGCAGAGATGAGAAAAAAATAGTTTTGGATTAGTGGTATCTCTGGTGACAGGTGGTAATGGGAATAGTACAAGATATAAGATAGAGGAGGAGACAATATAGAGTACTGCAGAGATGACAGCAGTTAGTATGGGGATTAGTGGGTGGACAGGTGGTAATGGAATAGTACAAGATGTAAGATAGAGGAGGAGATTGTAATAGAGTACTGCAGAGATGACAGCAGTTAGTATGGGGATTAGTGGGGTCTCTATGGACAGGTGGTAATGGAGTAGTACAAGATGTCAGATAGAGGAGGAGATTGTAATAGAGTACTGCAGAGATGAGAAGCAGTTAGTATGGGATTAGTGGGGTCTCTATGGACAGGTGGTAATGGAGTAGTACAAGATGTAAGATAGAGGAGGAGATTGTAATAGAGTACTGCAGAGATGAGAAGCAGTTAGTATGGGGATTAGTGGGGTCTCTATGGACAGGTGGTAATGGAGTAGTACAAGATGTAAGATAGAGGAGGAGATTGTAATAGAGTACTGCAGAGATGAGAAGCAGTTAGTATGGGGATTAGTGGGATCTCTGTGGACAGGTGGTAATGGAGTAGTACAAGATGTAAGATAAAGGAGGAGATTGTAATAGAGTACTGCAGAGATGAGAAGCAGTTAGTATGGGGATTAGTGGGGTCTCTATGGACAGGTGGTAATGGAGTAGTACAAGATGTAAGATAAGGAGGAGATTGTAATAGAGTACTGCAGAGATGAGAAAAAAGTTAGTATGGGGATTAGTGGGATCTCTATGGACAGGTGGTAATGGAGTAGTACAAGATATAAGATAGAGGAGGAGATTGTAATAGAGTACTGCAGAGATGAGAAACAGTTAGTATGGGGATTAGTGGGATCTCTATGGACAGGTGGTAATGGAGTAGTACAAGATGTAAGACAGAGGAGGAGATTGTAATAGAGTACTGCAGAGATGACAGCAGTTAGTATGGGGATTAGTGGGATCTCTGTGGACAGGTGGTAATGGAATAGTACAAGATGTAAGATAGAGGAGAAAACTGTAATAGAGTACTGCAGAGATGAGAAGCGGTTAGTATGGGGATTAGTGGGATCTCTATGGACAGCTGGTAATGGAGTAGTACAAGATGTAAGATAGAGGATGAGATTACAATAGAGTACTGCAGAGATGAGGACAGTTAGTATGGGGATTAGTGGGGTCTCTATGGACAGGTGGTAATGGAGTAGTACAAGATGTAAGATAGAGTAGGAGATTGCAATAGAGTACTGCAGAGATGAGAAGCAGTTAGTATGGGGATTAGTGGGGTCTCCATGGACAGGTGGTAATGGAGTAGTACAACATGTAAGATAGAGGAGGTGGTTGTAATAGAGTACTGCAGAGATGAGAAGCTGTTAGTATGGGGATTAGTGGGATCTCTTTGGACAGATGGTAATGGAGTAGTACAAGATGTCAGATAGAGGAGGATATCGTAATAGAGTACTGCAGAGATTAGAAAAAATTAGTTTGTGGATTAGTGGTATCTCTGGTGACAGGTGGTAATGGAATAGTACAAGATATAAGATAGAGGAGGAGACAGTAATAGAGTACTGCAGAGATGACAGCAGTTAGTATGGGGATTAGTGGGATCTCTATGGACAGGTGATAATGGAGTAATACAAGATGTAAGATAAAGGAGGAGATTGTAATAGAGTACTGCAGAGATGAGAAGCAGTTAGTATGGGGATTAGTGGGGTCTCTATGGACAGGTGGTAATGGAGTAGTACAAGATGTCAGATAGAGGAGGAGATTGTAATAGAGTACTGCAGAGATGAGAAGCAGTTAGTATGGGGATTAGTGGGGTCTCTTCGGACCAGTGGTGATGGAGTAGTACAAGATGTCAGATAGAGGAGGAGAAGTAATGGAGCCAAGAAGAAAATGCGGAGGGTTGCAGTAGCCATGACCTAAGGTGGGGAAGTAGGATTGGGATAGAGTGAGGAGTGGATAAGTGACTAGGAAAAGTAAGTTGTTGGACCTGTTAGAGAGTTGAAGTAAAATTTAAGTGAAACAACCTGTAGGGGGGGAGTAGGGATTTCTAGAAAGAAGGATGATTTGCAGCAGACTAAACTATGAAGTGATAGGAAGGGGATGATAAGGTGTTTAGAATGTTATAGCAGACAGGAAGGGGTGGAGTGAAGAGAGGAAGGGATTAGGTGGTTAGGTATAAAGGAAATGATATGGGGGGGTGGGAAGGGAGCGAATTGAGCCCAAGCCTAGTGAGGGCAAACGGACGGGATTGGCCAGGAAGAGTCACTACAAGAAACAATCAACAGGGCAGGCATATAGATATATATATATATATATATATATATATATATATATATATATATATATATATATATAT
>NC_056737.1:986280007-986317507 GCF_019279795.1 Protopterus annectens | reverse complement strand
TTATTTTTAGTTTTCTTAAAGCCAAAAGGCAAAATTATTCAGTTTTAGTAACTGAGGAGTGTAAAACATGTTGTATTACCTTTATGGAATATTTTGGAGGCACTAACATACCTCTCAACCTCTTAGAGCAGGAAAATCTGGACAAAGCCTTAAATAATGGGGGGGAGGGGGCAAAGGCCCAGAAATAGGGACAATTTTTAAATATTGCTCTTAAAAACTTAAAAACTTCATTGACTAACAGGTTTTGCATTGGGATGAATTTTCTGGGAGTATGAAGTTTGAATCTCAAATGTATGTCATTATTTTCTGACTTCAGTCCTCAATGATTTGCCAGAAAACCACAATTTTATTGAGAAAGAGACCAAAAATATCTGGCAAAAATCTGGGCATTCTCTGAAAATCTGTACAGTTGAGAGGTATGGGCACTAAGTGTTTTCATATTTTCTAAAATCTTTTTGAGGTGCCAAGGTTGGGGGTATGGCGGTTTTGGAAGTTTAGTAACATTGATGTAAATTCTTGAATGAAGTTTAAGTTGCTGGTATTGGTTTTGTTTAGTATTGTTTTATGTTTCTTGTTCTTTGCTTTCCAAGTTTGAGTCCTGATCCTAAAGAGTACACTTACCTCTGTTGAAATCCACAAAACGTGATTCCTTATTATCTTTCTTTTCTGCACAAGAATTTGATTGTTTTAAATAGGAGTCAGTTCAAATATAGACATTAGACCAGTCAGCTGAATGTAGTCTGGTTAGCAGAATATTTTAATAAATGTTTAGGAATGCATGGGTTAAGATCACTTTTGGTGCTGAGGTTTCAAATTTTAAGGACCACTGTGAAAGAATTGGGCAATGCTCACTAAAGACATTACAGAGGATCTTTATGTTAAGGAGTTTGTCTGGAATTTTTGTGATGATGGCATCTACAGAAAATGTATTGGTAGTTATTTTTAAGTTGTGAAAGTTAATAACTTTTTCCAGTTTGTTATACAATGGACTGCTTCAATTGAAGTTGAAGTCTCCACAGATGATTGGTTTAATTTGTTGTGAATGGTCTAGTATTTGGAGCAGATAATTTTCAAAAACAGATAATGCAGCTGATGGTTTGAGGCACACTGTGACAAGATTAAGTTTAGTATGATTTCCTAAAACTACTTGAACCTGGTTACAGTTGGGTCTGATTCACTGGTGGTACTGTTTATGGTTATAAGACTATGTTTAGATTTTACTTGTTCCTACATTATGTTAGAACACCACTATCTTGTCTTTCACTGGGTCTGTTGTCCTGGAATGTTGTAAAAGCTGTGCAAATATACTGTCTGATCCAAGAGTGATGTTTAAGCCAGCCTTCTGCACCAGCCATAAATCTGGGGTTGGGGCACTCTATCCAGCTTTCAATTTTGCCCACTTATTGTTAAAACTGCCTACATTTAGACAGGCCTTGATAAGATTGTTATCATTGGTGGAATAGTTGGTGGGACCAGAGTTTACTTGAATGCCTCTAGACAATAACACTGCGGCAATACTACTAAAAAGAGATATGCTTCTTGATTTGTACACTGCTTTGGTTGGCAGCTTATTTATCACTAGTTTAATAGTGCAAAGAAAAGTCTTTTGATTTAGATACTGTAAATATAGTTTTATATTCTACCATTGATGAGGTTTGCTAAGAACTTTCTGACTATAATATTTGTGTGAGTCAAGCTGATGACATATCTAGGCATTTTATATTGCAGTGTATTATGACTGCTTAATAATTCAATCAGTTCTTTCAGCTAGTAAATTTTGTCTGGTTCATATGTGGCAACTAGGACATCAGGAGCTAGAGTTTTTAGATGGTAATATGGATAGACATTGCAGTGGAGGAGGTAGAATAGTGTGACTTTAAGCAGGAGGATAAAATGAGATAAAGGCAGCCATAGAAATATTAATTTAAAAGGCAGGAGACAGGGGTAGCTGAAGAATTGTGGGTAGGAAGGGAATGAAGTGTTACATTTGCTGTAACCATGAGTTAATTAGCCTGTGCATGTACAGTACTGTGAGTGCTGAATAACAAATCTGGAAGTCACACTCCAACTATTTGTAAGTAGCCTGTCCAAAAGTCATGGTAGCCAGCAGTCACAAAACATGCTTTAATTAGCAAAGGCAAGCAACTTCTAGCAGACCAGTAAGCATCTCTAACAAGGGCAGACTGTCATGTTCGACAGAGTCTTGGACAGGAGTTGGAAATACTGAAGAATAAATACACTAGAAGGGCAAATTTTATAGCACAGAAAAAAAACACCAGGGATAGTACAGTTCAGCTGTAGTGTCACTAAACCCTATAAAAGCAAACTGGAGAAACATGTTCAATTGGCTGCAGTGGATGGACACATATCACCTACTTAGGGGCGATTTGGTTGACTTACAAAGCCATGTCTGACTGAGCTCTGTTAGAAATGTTACATCTAAAAAAATCCCAATCCCTCAGCACTACATGCTCCAGAGACCTCACCCTCATAGGTTCATAGGTTCATAGATTAGTACTAGGCTAACTGCCCTTGCGAGTCATTTTAAGCCTAGCCAATTATCCCTTGTGAGACTCCAACCCTGCACCTTGTGTTTGTAAGGCAAACACCTTAACCATTAGGCCACCCTCCCAACCCTCATTACCACATTACCACAATCAACAGAACATGCTGGAGGGACAGGTCCATAACACAGAGACTGCCCATGCTATGGAATAGACTTCAAATACATGTCAAACAGAGCACCTCACTGGCCCTCTTCAAGAGAAGTCTTGATGAGTGTATGTGAAATAGAAAATGCATATGTCTATATTAACCAATCAAAAGTTTAGGTTAGTGAATACCTAAACGTCGACCTAGTAATATCGAAAAATTAAAACAGCGAACGAACGATTTAACTTAGGGAATGAATTGCCTCAGCCACAAAAAAAATTTAAACCAAAATAAACTGGGGGGGCTTCACAGCCCACCCCACCCCTAATGTGGGGGCCTGTGCCCCCATCTCCTAACTAAATATACCAACTCTGAGATCGCTCTACAGTGGGGAAAGGGACAAAATCTGCATTATGGCCAAGGGAATTCTTTCCCTACATTAAATTGGCCGTTCGTGGTTTTTTGCTTTTGCTATTACCAGATTGACATTTAGGAATTCACTAACCTAAATGTTCGATCAAGTAATAGGAACCCAAATTCACCCCGGGGATCACTCCAGTGGCTCTACTCAACAGAGGCACTGAGAACTAAGGTTGGGTGGCACAATGTCAGAGTAATCCTATGGGCTAGGCTTGTAAAGGCTCCAGGGCCATTAGCCTAGAGCACACCTATGAATCTATGAACCTATGAACCTTACTCATCAAACTGGAAGTCTTTATATATGTTCATCTTTAATTTTAATAAAAAGAAAATTATAAACAACTGTATGTGGCTCTATTTATGCAATTAATATATACTCTCCCGCATAATCAAATATACAAATATTATCTTAAAATCTTTCAGATCACTGTTTTAGGAAACCCAGTGCTAAAACAGTGGTTTGATACTTTAATCCCTTTTATAGTTTATAAGAAATTTTTCAAGAGAAATTTTCCAAGAGCTCCTTCCTTCAAAAATTATATGACTGGAAAAATAAGAACTTTTTCACCTGTTATAACCACCTTGATGGAACAAAACTTAAATAAATAGAGACATTAATATGAGAGTATAATGTAGACTCCCAAGATTTGTGTGCTTTTACAAAAAGCACAGCAAGCATCACTAAGCTATACATCTGAGGTATTTTATATTGCAACTTACTATGTCTGCTTAGTAATTTAATTAGTTATTTCTCTTGCACAAAATATGTATAAAGAGACACTTAAATTAATAGCTTACTTTTAGGAAATTTTCACAATTTTAATACTAAAAACTTAATTATTAAACTCTACGGAATTCTTGCTCCATGGGGGAAACTTCATTATTATTGGATAAGACTAAAACACATATTTCAAAATCAGTGGGAAGCACCACATTGGTTCTATTTTGGCATATCTTTACTTGGAAATTTCTACATGTAGCCTTTTTAACCCCTGATAAAATAGCAAGATTTACTGACGATAAAACAAGTGTTCATTGGAGATGTGCTAAAATTGTAAAGCTGACTGGTTATATATCTTTTACGAGTGCCCTTCTTTGTCAACTTATTAGAATTCAATAACTGATTTTTCAGGTCTTATGGACCAGCTATTTTTCTTTGAATAGAAAAAGCAACCATATGCAGTGTTCACTGAATCTTCTAGAAAATAATGAAAACTACTATCTTTCCATGGCAATGTCAGCAGTGGCAAGAAAAGCCGTAACCCAAAGATGGAAGAAAACTTCTCCACAATTCCAAGCATTCTTGTCATCTCTATGGGAAGTGAAAGACAGAGACAACTACCAAAAAGCAAATAATACCCCCAAAGCCATTAACAAAAAATCGTTGGTCTAATTTCTTTTCATTAATAGACTTTTTCTAGAAAATAATACACTAACTGCTTGAAATACTAAATGTGTTTTATCTTCAAATGACTTATATCTCTAAACCTGACAATTGTTTTCATTTTAACTGACTTTTAGGAAGATGCAATTATTTCATTTTTCTGTCTTTCAGAATACAATTCATATTCTTATTTTCTGACATACCTTGTAAATATTGTAGTTTTTTTTTGTCATTGCATTTATCTCAAAAATTTGCATAAGTATTTTTCTTATCTTTTTTTAATCAAATGTACATTGTTTAAAAATGTAATAAAAAGATGCGATGTCACATGTGCTTCACATACATATGCTATGTGAAGTCCCTATTATTCAAGGAAACTGTTGTATGTCTAATTAACATGTTCACTGCATCACATTGCATGCATTGCTTGCAGGATGCTGAATAAACAGAGAGTTGAAATTATTTTAAATTGGGGACTACCCGCTGAGATCAGTATAGCTTCAGGAAAGACAGCATCGTAACAGCCATCCTATGCATCTACAACAAGATCTTCAACAGTTATGCCTCTGGCTCCATCACTGGCAGCTTCTTCTTTGATCTACAAAGAGCAGTTAACTCTACAGATTGAGGTATGGTGATCTGATAACTCATAACTTGAATTCAGTACATGATCAACCAGTTGTTTTTCCTGTTATCTGCTTTATGGAACTTCCTGTGCCAAGTGGATTTCTTTTCTGCCCCTTATAAGCTACTCAGTAATAATGTACCATAATGTTCAGTTCTTGGTCTGCTATTTTTTTTCATATAAATTTCAGTACTAAACCAGGCCTTTCCTTCTCTTCAGGAAATAATGCCTACCGAAAAACTCATGTTACTTAAGTTCAATCCACATCATGTCATTTATTTCAAAATCAGCTGTAAAAAGTCTTTTTTCAGTTTTTGAGTGGTTCAAATAAAGGATCTTCAATATCTCCAGAAACAGCTCCATGATATTTGGATTTCTTTAAATGCCTTCACATCAATCTCAGTTTATTCTTTCTGAACCAACGTGGGCTGTGACTAAGTTCAACTCTTTAAATACCTGAGTAGATGAATGAATCCTACATTTTTATTTATTTAACTTTTTGTACAATCATGAAGGTCATAGGTCAGCTAAAACCTACCTAAAACCTTGAGCAACTTACCCACAGAAGCCCTGCTAGACATTGTCAAAATATGTTTGACATCCAGCTGGAGAATATAACATATAGTGCAGTGTCTTTAAGAATTCCTACTAAGCTCATGCATGTTGGATGTCACATGACTCCATCTTCCTTAGGCAACTGCTGTCATGATTCTAAATGATATGGTTGCTTACCTGCTAGCTCCAATGAGTCAACGTGGTTATTTCCTTGCATATGTGCCTGTGAAGATTTGCCCAAATCTACAAGTAGAAAACAATATAAACTATATTCCTAGACAGCCAGAGAGACACACAAAAACATAAACCAGACTAATGCAGTCTTACTCACATTATAGATTTTTTAAAGCTGACTCTTGCCAACCAATGATGTTTTCAAAAGAAATATTGTTCAAATTCACCTAAAATGTTCCAGTACATTTAAAGAAAAATTGCCCCCCCCCAATTAAAAAAAACAACATTTTTATTATATCTTAATCTTTTCTGCTGTACTAAAATATTTTACCCTAAAATGGCCTGATGGCTTTTGCCATGAATATGTAATTTTGTTTTACAGCCAATGTGACTTGTGTCAACAATGCATCCTCCATATTCGTAAGATTATATCACATTGGAAATTATTTTCTGTTGTCTTTTGTGTCTTTCACTTAACAGTTGCAATAAACTAACTTTCCACTTTCTTTGCCTGATGCTGGCAAACGTTTTAGTTTATCCCTTTCAGTAAATCTCTTTTTATTGTCTTAGTGGCCTTCGCCTCGATAGTTTTCAAATACAGCTAATAAATTAGACCTTAAAAAGTAACTAATTTAGCTGCGTTTGCTCTCCCTCAGAACTGTAGTCCAGGTGTTTCACTCCTTACTTTTGTCTAAGCTGTAAAATTGCTAATTTGGGACTGAAAGAAAGTACATTCTTGCCAGACTGACATGGTAGTCTTTAAAGGAAGTCCAGCTAGTTTCATGCTCCTAAACAGGCTTTTAGTAAACATTTACTGTAGGTGCAATCAATGACCAGATAACTTGATTTATTAAAGGAAAACTCTGTGCAGAAATAGAACAAATATTTCATCTTCCTCAACGAAAACCTAGAACCAAGAAACAAGTAAAAAACAAAAGCCAGGGAAAGAAAATCCAGGCACCAAACATCCAGTTTATTACCAGTTGATTAAGCGCTTTCATTAGCATCAATCAGCTGACTTCTTCAGAATAAAAAACACTTTGGGTCAAACCCTTTTATATAAAAATCACATGACTTCAATTTAAATCAATTAAGAAATTTAAAGCACCAACATTCTTAAAATAACACCAAAATACTTGATATAACATATTACATAATCCACCCCAGTGCAAAATCAAATAAGTGATCCACCACCAAAAAATTAAAATTAATACAGCTATGTATTTAAATATTGTTAAAATAGTGTTTTATCATAAAAAAGAGGATTTTTTTTCCTAATCACTCCGGTATTTAAAAAAACACTTGCTAAAGTAAAATTAAATAACTAACCTATCTTATAACTGGTAGGATCTTAACCTTAAAAACTACCAAGGCTTAATGCTTCATTGAGTCCAGGGAACTTAGTGACATCCAATTTAATCTGCCAACATAGTTCCTTGAACTCCAGGTAGTCTTCCCACAGACCACCAATTGGATATTGCTGAACTTTCTCTAAAACCAAAAACTTGAACTCATGTTCAGGAAATTGTTGAATATGTTTATAAAGGGCATTATTCCTGTTATTAATCCTGATGTCCCTGACATGCTTGTATATCCTTTCCTTCAGGGTTCTTTTGGTTTTCCCTATATAAAACCCCAAGCACTTGGTGCACAAAGCCACGTAAATTACTTCCCTGGTAACACAACTGTGTTTCCCTTGAGGCCTAACATTGATGTGGTTAGCTTTAAACTCAGTTTTGTTACATATCATACAGCACTGTGTGCAAAATCCACATCTGTTACTACCTCTATCCTGTGTATTTGTGCCTTCCTTTACCTGTTCCATCACATTTTTGAAGGTGACTCCCCTCCTAAAAATAATGTGTGGAGTGTATCCTATTTTGTCCAGAATGTCAGTCTGACTATGAAAAATGTTCCAATTTTTTTCTAAGTATATTGTAAATCTCTGTATAATCTTGTGGAAACCTAGTTACAAAGGATAACCCAAACCGACCACCAGGGTCATCCTTCTTTGTCTGTTTTTGAAAAGTAAAGTCCAGAACTACCTCTAAGCCCATTCCTCCTTGAGCTTTAATCAAGGGTTGGAGGGTACCTCCCTTTCTTTTCCCAGAAACTTCTTTGCACATAGACGTTATAAGATCCAATGGATACCCTCTGGCCAGTAACATGTCATTCAGTGTTTCAATTTAACATTCAAAGTCCTCATCTCTTGTCACCATATGGGAAATATAGCATACTGTCCCTTCACCAATCCCCTCTTTACATGATGGGGATGGCTGCTTTCATAATGCAAAAGGCTGTTGCTATATGTGGGTTTACGAAACAGGTTACTAACATACCTTTTGTTGGTGAAATCTTTCTCTAGATGCATATCTAAATAGTCAATGTCATTTTCCCTATAGGTATAAGTAAACTTAAAAAAAGTTGTAGTATTGTTGATATATACTAAAAATTCCTTCACAATTTCATAATCTACTTTCCAAATAAAAAATAAATCATCCAAATACAGAAAATAAAAACACAAGCTATCCAAATATGGTGAGTTAAATAGGTATTTCCATTCCCACATGAGCATTACAATATTGGCAAATATGGGGGCACAACTTGCCCCCATAGCCACTCCAGACTTTTGCAAAAATAAAAATTGACCTTCAAAAAAAAAACAAAATTATTCTTTAGGACTAATTCCATCAAAGTGGTCAACACCATTACATCGTTATTACTAAATACCTTACTATCAAACAGAAATTCTTCAAACCACTCAAGTCTAGTTAAATGTGGTATGACGTTGAACAAGTTAACAACATCAACTGTAAGAAAACTAACATTCTGTTCATACTGTAAGTAGTTCAATTTACTTAACAAATGCCAGGAATCTATGCCAACATGCTGTTGATCTTCCAAAATGTGTTTTAGAACCACGTCAATGTATCTCCCAGTGAAATAGGTTTTGGAGCCAGCTATACTCAGAATGGGCCTCATAGGGGGATCTGATCTATTTTTGTGTATCTTAGGGATGCTGAAAATGTTCGGCACCCTAGGATACTTAACTTGCAAAAATTCATAAATATCAAGATCTATTTGGCCTTGATCCATCAAGTCTTTTAAAGCCAAATCAATTCTGTAATACGAAATGTTCACAAAATTAACAGAGACTTGTTCATAAACACTGGTCAACAATACATTCATTCTCTTGCTGTAGTCACTGTTAGCCATGGTGACTACCCCCCCCAATCTGGCTTCATTACCTGTAGCGTTTTATCAAGGGTTAGCTTTTTCAGCAACATAGATTCCTATCTAGTTAAATTGGACACGTATTCCTGCCCCCTGTTCCTCAGTAATTTTATAAACTCATAGTCACACACTGATTCAAATAAAACCAAAACATTCAATAAGGGGGGGTTATAAATACTTTGTTTACGTAACATCCCATTTTTTTCCGCACACAAAGAATGATTCAAAGTGAACTTGAAATTCAATTTCCGAACAAAACATTTGAGATCAAGTATTAATTCAACAAGCTTACTTCTTTGCATTGGAACAAAGTTTAAACCTTTACTAAATAGTTCAGCTATACCAGTATCAAATTGTACAGAAGAAAAGTTGTATACAGTGAAGTCACCTTTACTGTTTGCATAGGTAGAAAAAACTTCTACAACATCTGTTGGTGGAATTACATCCACAACACATTCTGCTACTTCACCACGACAACTTGAATTCCCTGAGAGTTCAAAGGGTGAACCGACAAAATGTTCATTTCCCAAAATTAGTTCCACCTCTTGTTGTAATATTTTCCATTTCTGTAAGAGTAATTCTCTTGCCTTCCCCCTTGCTGTTTCCATGTGGGCCGGTATTGTGGGTGCCTCATCTGGTTCCATATCCTTTCGGATCTCCTGGGCAAGTCTGCCCTAAATCGACCTGATTGCTCGATTGCTGTTCAGCTCCACCTCTATTCTCCTCTTGGCTACCATCTGGCAGATAACGCACTCCATTGTTACCACCCTGCCTGGATGGTTTGTGATAGGCGTATCCCTCCTTGTACACCTTAATATCATAATCTAATTTCTTTCCCTTTCTAAGTTGGTCATCCCCTGCAATTTTGTCCGCCTTCACAAGTACACTTTTGTACGCCAAAATAGAACGCTCAAATAATAGATCATCATGGAACTTACGATCTAGCTCAGTTAATATGCAAAAAATCTACAAGAAGTGTATTGTGTTTCATAAGTAATTGCATGATCTCACCTCCTTATCGGTCAAACAAGGCAATTAAGTCTTTGTATAGGGATGAGAAGTCCTTTAGGGACTAATTTATTTTTCATACACTCTCTAAAATATGCATTCTCAACCTGTAGCTTACGACATTTAATTAGTTTGTTTTCAAAATCCAAGAGTGTCTGTTGAAAAGTTCCCCCCAAATGACCATTACCATTGTTTAGTTGAAACAAAAAGTCCTTTTGAAACCAGTTCTGAAAATTGTCGAGATCCACAGATCTTCCATCTCGACCACCACTCAGCCTTGTAGAGTTACTATCACCTTGCCCTGGGTACTACCATCACTGTTGTGAAAAGTCCCGCGGTGTTAGCCTTCGTTAGAGTCAACTGAGTAAGTCAACATTCTCTCTGTCATCCCCAAGATAATGGTGTGGGAAATAATCCTCCACAACTCACTCATGAAAACCAAGAACCAAGAAACAACTAAAAAACAAAAAACAAGGAAAAAAATCCAGGCACCAAACATCCAGTTTATTACCAGTTGATTAAGTGCTTTCTTCAGCATCAATCAGCTGACTTCTTCAGAATAAAAAACACTTTGGGTCAAGCCCTTTTATATAAAAATCACATGACTTCAATTCAAATCAATTAACAAATTTAAAGCACCAACATTCTTAAAATAACACCAAAATACTTGATATAACATATTACATAATCCACCCCAGTGCAAAATCAAATAAGTGATCCCCCACCAAAAAATTAAAATTAATACAGCTATGTATTTAAATATTGTTAAAATAGTGTTTTATCATAAAAAAGAGGAAATGTTTTCCTAATCACTCCGGTATTCAAAAAAACACTTGCTAAAGTAAAATTAAATACCTAACCTATCTTATAACTGGTCGGATCTTAACCTTAAAAAACTACCAAGGCTTGATGCTTCGTTGAGTCCAGAGAACTTAGTGGCATGCAATTTAATCTGCCAACATATTTCCCTGAACTCCAGATAGTCTTCCCATGGATCACCACGTGGATCTTGCTGAACTTTCTCTAAAACCAAAAACTTGAACTCATGTTCAGGAAATTGTTGAATATGTTTATAAAGAGCATTATTCCTATTTTTAATCCTAATGTCCCTGACATGCTCGTATATCCTTTCCTTCAGGGCTCTTTTGGTTTTCCCTATATAAACTCCCAAGCACTTGGTGCACAAAGCCACGTAAATTACTCCCAGGATAATTACACATAGGATAGAGGTACTAAAAGATGTGGATTTTATTTTTATTTTATTTTATTTTATTTATTTTACATTTGTTGATAAATTTTTCAAACAGTGCTGTATGATATGTAACAAAACTGAGTTTAAAGCTAACCACATCAATGTTAGGCCTCAAGGGAAACACAGTTGTGTTACCAGGAGAGTAATTTACGTGGCTTTGTGCACCAAGTGCTTGGGATTTTATATAGGGAAAACCAAAAGAACCCTGAAGGAAAGGATATACGAGCATGTCAAGGATATCAGGATTAAAAACAGGAATAATGCCCTTTATAAACATATTCAACAATTTCCTGAACATGAGTTCTATTTTTTGGTTTTATAGAAGGTTCAGCAAGATCCACGTGGTGATCCGTGGGAAGACTACCTGGAGTTCAAGGAACTATGTTGGCAGATTAAATTGGATGCCACTAAGTTCACTGGACTCAATGAAGCATTAAGCCTTGGTAGTTTTTTAAGGTTAAGATCCTATCAGTTATAAGATAGGTTAGGTATTTAATTTTACTTTTGCAAGTGTTTTTTTGAATACTGGAGTGATTAGGAAAAAAATGTCCTTTTTTATGATAAAACACTATTTTAACAATATTTAAATACATAGCTGTATTAATTTTAATTTTTTGGTGGGGGATCACTTATTTGATTTTGCACTGGGGTGGATTATGTAATATGTTATATCAAGTATTTTGGTGTTATTTTAAGAATGTTGGTGCTTTAAATTTGTTAATTGATTTGAATTGAAGTTGTGTGATTTTTATATAAAAAGGCTTGACCCAAAATGTTTTTATTCTGAAGAAGTCAGCTGATTGATGCTGATGAAAGCGGTTAATCAACTAGAAATAAACCGGATGTTTGGTGCCTGGATTTTCTTTCCTTGGTTTTTGTTTTTTAGTTGTTTCTTGGTTCTTGGTTTTCGTTGAGTGAGTTGTGGATCCAAGGATGAGTTCTTTTCCATACACCATTATCTTGGGGGATGACCCAAGAGAGAATGTTGGACTTCTTACTCAGTTGTTGCGAGAGATTTCTAATGAAGCACCATTTGGGACTTTTCACAACAGTAACAGTAATACGGATGGTAGTATACCCCCAGGGCAAGGTGATAGTAACTCTACATTGGTGGTCGAGATGGAAGATCTGTGGATCTCGACAATTTTCAGAACTGGTTTCAAAAGGACTTTTTGTTTCAACTAAACAATGGTAATGGTCATTCGGGGGGAACTTTTCAACAGACACTCTTGGATTTTGAAAACAAACTAATTAAATGTCGTAAGCTACAGGTTGAGAATGCCTATTTTGGAGAGTGTATGAAAAATAAATTAGTCCCTAAAGGACTTCACTACTGGAAATGTCTGAACGGGGTAACACCTGACACACCCCTATACAAAGACTTAATTGCTTTGTTTGACTGACAAGGAGGTGAGCTCATGCAATTACTTATGAAACACAATACACTTCTTGTAGATTCTTTGCATATTGAATTAACTGAGCTAGATCGTAAGTTGCGTGATGATCTATTATTTGAGCATTCTATTTTGGTGTACAAAAGTGTACTTGTGAAGGCTGACAAAATTGCAGGGGATGACCATCTTAGAAAGGGAAAGAAATTAGATTGTGATATTAAGGCATACAAGGAAGGATACGCCTATCCCAAACCATCCAGGCAGGGTGGTAACAATGGAGCGCGTTATCCAGCCGATGGTAGCCAAGAGGGAATAGAGGTGGAGCTGAATAGCAACCGACCAATCAGGTCCCTTTAGGGCAGGACCTGCCCAGGAGTTCCGAAAGGATACGGAACCAGATGAGGCACCCACAATACTGGCCCACGTGGAAACAGCAAGGGGGAAGGCAAGAGAATTCTTCTTACAGAAATGGACAATATTACAACAAGAGGTGGAACTAGTTTTGGGAAATGAACATTTTGTCGGTTGACCCTTTGAACTCTCAGGGAATTCAAGTTGTTGTGGTGAAGTAGCAGAATGTGTTGTGGATGTAATTCCACCAACAGATGTTGTAGAAGTTTTTTCTACCTATGAGAACAGTAAAGGTGACTTCACTGTATACAACTTTTCTTCTGTACAGTTTGATGCTGGTATAGCTGAACTATTTAGTAAAGGTTTAAACTTTGTTCCAACGCAAAGAGGTAAGCTTGTTGAATTAATACTTGATCTCAAATGTTTTGTTCAGAAATTGAATTTCAAGTTCACTTTGAATCATTCTTTGTGTGCGGAAAAAAATGGGATGTTACATAAACAAAGTATTTATAACCCCCCCTTATTGAATGTTTTGGTTTTATTTGAATCAATGTGTGACTATGAGTTTATAAAATTACTGAGGAACAGGGGGCAGGAAT
Source organism: Protopterus annectens (assembly GCF_019279795.1). NCBI lineage: Eukaryota > Metazoa > Chordata > Ceratodontiformes > Protopteridae > Protopterus > Protopterus annectens. Next base: position 986,303,859 of record NC_056737.1, on the reverse strand, counting down.
ATGTGTCCATTTTAACTAGACAGGAATCTATGTTGCTGAAAAAGCTCACCCCTGGTAAAACGCTACGGGTAATGAAGCCAGATGGGGGGGGGGGGTAGTCACCATGGCTAACAGTGACTACAGCAAGAGAATGAATGTATTGTTGTTGGACGAGGCAGTTTATGAACAAGTCTCTGTTAATTTTGTGAACATTTTGTATTACAGAATTGATTTGGCTTTAAAGGGCTTGATGATCAAGGCCAAATAGATCTTGATATTTATGAATTTTTGCAAGTTAAGTATCCTAGGGTGCCGAACATTTTCAGCATCCCTAAGATACACACATAGCCGGCTTTAGGCACCAGCGAACCCTGTGTTCGCTGGGGGCCCCCTGTTCCTGGGGGCCCCCCAACCACAGCAAGTTATCTTACCTTGATATTTTGTAACATGTCTGGCAAACCAACAAAAGCTAGTACATCAATCTTGTATACTGAATAAACTAGGTGGGTAATAATGCTTATTTATGTCACCTTTAAAATTCAAAACTATCTTTGCTTATAGTAATAGTGTTTTATCAAGCAAGAGCCTTCACAATTCCATTAAATATTTTACCACTAACAAAGTGTCCATGGCTTAGTTAATCCCTGATGGTGGACATTCTCTACACTAAAACTAACAACATAGTCCGCTTTAGGTACCTGCAATATATGTGGCTGCAAGGGGGCCCCCCAATCATTTTTCACTGTGTGACGGCCCCACAAAAGCTGCTGCTGGTTGGGGAAAATTAGGAGAAAAATGTATTAATTTCATGATTATTCTGTTTAAATTGAACAGGCTGTGCTATGACCCTGTTAGGATAAAGCTAATAATGAACATAAGCAAGGTAAGTACTAAAGAAATCAGCAACCCAGTGTGACCAGTGTCCATGCTTACCTTGGATTTTAAGAAGAGCTAATACTTATCATCAGGGATGGTTTTTCTCTTTTAGGGAGTTTTATAAATACTTGCAGAATACCACATACTGAAACTCTCAACTTCTTCACTGAAGAATTCAGCGCAGTACCAATAACAGCAGAATAAAGGCTCAAAATCAGGCACACATTTTAAATATTACTCTGATTCAATGAACAAGATAATAGAATAACATATTTTGTAGGTTCATAGGTTTATACTAGGCTAACTGCCCTAAGGCATTTATAAGCCTAGCCCAAAGTTATGTGGCTTACGCCGCCCCTTATGTTAGAAATACTGTGCCCATTAGTTTGTTGTGCCTCTGTCCAGCAGTGACACAGAGATGATTCCCGGGGTAAACCTACGATCTCCCATCCACAGGTCAAGATTTCTCTTGAACAGAGCCAGTGAGGTGCTCTGCCTCACATGGACCGGGATTTTATTCCACAGCATAGGGAGTCTCTGGGTGACAAATCTATCCCTCCAGCATGTCCTATTTATATCCGTGCTAAGGTTTAAGTCTCTTGCTCTAGTGGTTTTGGTGGATTTGGATTTTTTTGAGGTGGAGCATGTCCATTAATTCCGGGTTGGTCATGGCCTTGTATGTCAGGCACAGGTCACCTCTGAGCAGATGGTATGCAACTGAATAGAGTTGGAGTTTCTTCAGTCTGGCAGCATATGACAGGTTTTGGAGTCCCTTTATCCTTTTGGTGAGGAACTTTTGGGGTCTCTCCAATTGCTGCAGGTGTCGGGTGAGATACATCCCGAATGGGGCATTGTACTCGATCATTGGTCTGATAAGTGAAGAGTACAGAGGAACAATGACCTCACTTGATCTGGATGTGAATCCCTTCATGATCAGGTGGGCAATGTGGAAGGTCTTTCAACCACTTTAGCAACGTGAGTGTCAAAGCGAGGCCACTGTCAACCTGGGTCCCCAGGTCCCTGATAACCTCTTCTGTGCTTAGTGGGTTGCCACCTATATGGTAGCTTAGGGTTGCCTTGTTTTTCCCAAGGGTATGACTATACACTTTTGCGTTTAACTTCAGGCCATGGCTCTGGCACCAGCTATCAGTTTCCGTGAGACCCCTCTGAAGGATGTCTGTGTCCAATGTACTATCCACTATGGCACCCAGTTTGCAGTCATCCGCAAACTTTGTCAGCCATAATCCTCCTATGTTTGCCTGTACTTCTGAGAAGTAGATGCCGAACAATAGGGGCCAAGGACTGACCCTGTGGGACTCCACTTGTAACCGTCTTGGAGTCTGACATGGCTCCAGCAACTCTAACCCTGTGGGTTCTGTCCTTTAGCCAGTTTGCAACCCATCTTGTGACATATGGGTTTACATTTAAACTGGTAAGTTTCTCTATAATACCCGAGTGGGGTATTGTGTCGAAAGCTTTTGCAAGGTCAAGGTAGGCTGTATGGACTGCCTTTCCTCATCAATGGCCTTGGTGACTGTTTCAAGAAGTCGACCAAGTTCAAAGGCAAGATCTGCCCTTGACAAAGCCAAACTGGGTTGGGTCCAAGGTCTGCAAGTCCCCTATGTCCTTGTTTATGAGTTCCATTATGATCCTCTCCATAGCTTTGCAGACCAGGCTTGTTAAGCTTATGGGGCGGTAATTACCAGGGTCCGTAGAGGCACCGTCTTTGTGGAGTGGGACCACAGTTGCCGTACGCCACTCCTTGGGCAGATATCCTGTGGTGAGGCTAAGATTAAACAGCTGCCTTATGTGTGGGTTTAGTTCTTCACTGAGTTCATGTAGCACACAGCTGGGGACCCCATCCAGTCCCATTGATGCTGTGTTTTTAGCTTTAGAGAGAGCAGCTTTCACCTGCGCATTTGAGATGTCTGGGAGGCTACACTCAGTTGGGATAGTTATCTCTCCTTTTGGGGGGGAGAGGGGGGTGAAGTTTGCACTGAACCTGTCTGCCAGTATGTTGGCAACGTCTGTGGGTTCAGTGATTTTTGTATCATTTTGGACTAATTCTGAGCATATCTGGGAGTTTCCACCCAGGTTTCTGACATAGCTGAAGAAGGCCTTATGATTGTCTTTTGAATCTATGGCAATTTTTCTCTCAAAGTTGGCCTTGGATGATTTTATGAGGGATCGTAGTTTCTTGCTAGTGCTGATCAAAGATGCCTTCCCTTTTGGGATTTTGCTCTATCATGTAATAGCTGTCTGCTCTTATTGTAAAGTGTGTTGATGGCTGGGGGCCACCAGACTGGACGGGTGGCCTTGGTGGAAAGAGTCTTGGTTTTATTTGGAATTGCCTGATACAGGCAGTCCAGAAGGTGTCCATAGAAGGCATTTGTAAGGGCTTCCATAGCTTGGGTTGTGGTTTCCATTGGCTCGGGGCCTTGAAGGATACCACACCTGTCTTAGTAGTGTGAAGTTTGCTTTAGAGAAGTTCTTCACTGTGGTCTTTTTGTTTGGGGTGGGGGCGGATGTGGATTTCTAGTGAGATTAGTTTATGATCTGATCTCACCAATGAGGGATATACTTCGGTGTGGAGCATTTTGTCCCCATGTTCGTGATGATGAGATCTAGTATATTTTCTCCTCTTGTGGGGACGGTGACTAGTTGTTCCATGGCATTTGAATTTATGAACTCCAGGAACCTTTGGGCTAGAAAGTTTGGGCTTGAGTAATGTTCCCAGTCTATATTCGGGTAGTTGAAGTCACGCAATATGATGGTGTTTGGTGATACATTTATACCCTCCAGTGTCTTCAGGAAGGCTGTGTGGGTTTCCTGAGTTTGAGAGGGTGGCCTGTAGCATGCTACAAATTGTAGAGCAGTTTTGCCTATGGTTAATTGCACCTGGATGGTTTCCGATGCTTCGTGCGTAGCCACCAACCTGGAGGTGTGGGTATCCTTGATGAATATGGATACACCCCCTCCTTTTGTGGTGTGGTCCGGGTTTTGGGGCCGGAGCACATGATATGAAATGAAACCTGATAGTGCCGGGGTGCTCTCAGGAGCCTTGAACCAGGTTTCAGTCACAGCACAGACATCGATGTTCTCCATACTGAGAAGGGCCTCGAGTGCATGCATTTTGAGATTTAGACTTCTGGCATTGAGCAGCATTACCCTTAGTTTCTTCACGTTTTTGTTTTCTAGGGTGGTAGGTTTAGAATTTGAGCCTTGCCTAAAAAGGCACTATGGGGTGGCAAGAGCCTTAGCCAATATCCGGAATCCCAGGGTGACAGGTGCAAGCCATCCCTTGCGAAGCAGCGTGGCTTGTCGAGCATGTCATCCCAGGCAGACAGGCACTGGATCCCCTTTGAATGACACCAGAAATTAAGCCAATTGTTAAAGCTGATCATCTTGTCACTATATTGTGGCATCATTCTTGGTGAAGGAAGGATACTGCTCAGGGTCAGGGTCATACCTGCCTGGGCTACATAATCAGAGGGCTCCTCTATGTCTCTTTTCATGTAGTCCAGGGAGGTACGTCTCAGGTCGTTCACACCAGCATGGACAATGACTGTGTCATACTTGTACTTGCCGTGGAGTGACCTGAGTGCTTGTGTTATGTGGCGGATTCTAGCCCCCGATAGGCAGCTTACCGTGACCTTCTCCTTGTTCAGCCTGGTGAGTGGGACGTCAGTGTGTCTGACTATGGAGTCACCTATGACAAGTATGTTTGGTGTTGTATTTGGCCTTAAGGGCAGTGACTGCTTTGCACACTGATTTTGTTGTTTATGTGTTGTTTGTGTGGTGTATTGAGTTTGCAATTGCTTGGGTGTCTGCTTTGGAGGCCTCTGCTGTTTAGGTAAATTTTTACTCAGAGCCTCCGAGTATGTCTTAGTGTGTTTATGTGTTTGATTTAGTGGTGTGGTTGAGTTATGTGAAACTGGTATTGTGGTGTGTGTAGTTGCCTTCTCCTCCTGCCTGGTCTTGCCAGTCCTGAGTTGAGAGAGCTCAGCCTCCAGTTTGGCTAAATAGCTGCATCTCTTGCAAGTGTTAGTGTTACGTGGGAGGAGGAGTGGGTTGTCCGTGTACATGAGGCAATTGTAACATTGACTCAGAATTTCCAGATTCACCAACTGGGCAGGAGAGGACGCCAGCATCTGACCCTTCGACATGCTAGAAAGAATTATGAGTTGGCATGAGACAGAAAAGTAGTGGGCTTAGCAGGGAAGTGGGCACTCCTGGGGGGTTTTGCTAGTGAGAGATCTGTATAATATAGGAGTGCTTGACCTGCAAAGAGAATGCTTATAAGACAAGGGATATGCTTATAAGACAAGTGCTGAGCTTTTTGAGAAGAAAAAGCTATTTGGAACAAGTGCTGCACTTTTTAGTGAAGGTGTAAACTGTTTAGGTTCCTAACAGAGCAGTTCTAAGGGAAAAATTGAAGAACAGGCTTTATGGAGCCAGAAAGAGTTTAACCTTGTTTAACCGGCGCTGCCTGATGCTGCTCTAGTGGCAACTCCGCGCTAAATCGCGCTAAAGCACGTTAAAGTGTGCTTGATAGCAGGGGCTGGAAAGAAGCAGGAATAGACCCAAAACGGACAATAAAACTACAGTTTCAAGTCAGTAACCACCTCTATGGGGGGCAGGGAAGCTGCTCAATGTTATTCACTGCCACTGATCAACAGAGAGACTTTCCTTTAGCCCAAGCAAAAATGGCCTCACAGAAACTTTCGAACAGTTCAGGAACAGCAAGCCTGTAACTGAACTTTTTTAACTCTCAGAAAAGTGGGAAAAAGCAAGATTTTTTTTTTTTTTTTTCAGAGATAGCAGAGGTTCACAAGTAATATCAAGTTATAACAGTGCAGTAAATGACCCCACACAAGAGTGCTAGGTCAAGGACAGAAAATATGCAAGTTTTAAGAAAAAACGATTTAAAATTAAGTGCAAACAGGAAATTCAGCAAACAGCTTTTGGTTGTGCTCTAAATACAGCTACTAATACAGAAATCAAGTTTAACAAGCCAGAAAATGCTCAAGCTAGGCAGCTATGCAGAAAAACTTAGCAAATAAACAGAGAAAAAATACTTAAAATCTCAAAAGTAGCTCCCTTCTTCTCTCAGCGTTTTTTCCTCTTGGAGGGTGCTTCACCAACAGCCAACAAGCCTGAAAAGATGCCAAAACCATGAGGCAACTAGGTTTTAAGAGAGGAAGATGAAGGAGTTTTGGAAATGACCCCTAGTGGCCAATAAAACTACAGTTTCAAGTCAGTAACCACCTCTACGAGGGGCAGGGAAGCTGCTCAATGTTATTCACTGCCACTGATCAACAGAGAGACATGAGACATGAGCAACATGTTTTTTCTGGACATTAAATGTAAAACTCTAATGTCTGGATTTATTGACTGTCTGTAATCCTGAATGATTTACAAGCAAATCAAACTTGTTACAAAGGACAACAAAATTATGTGCAAAATCAGGGAAGGTCTGTGAAATCATGGACAGTGACAGGTTTGCATTACTCCTCACTGAGGTAAATAAAAGTAACCCATCCCTGCTGCTGTTTGATGACTGCTTAACAGCAGTCACTGATCTGGTGTGCTGGTACCAGTGTTGCCCAACGTATTGCTAAAATAATATATAATGTGTCTGTGTTCACACGCAATAATGCCAGGGCACATACATTATTCTTCTGAGTGTCAGTAAAAACTGTAGCTAACAAGAAATTATATTTCAAAAGTATGTCATAAAATGTATCCCAGAACATTCAGACACTTAGATCTTCTAAGAGTCTGGGGGAATCCCTCCTCCCCAGACTGTATAAATGGATACAGAGGGCTCTCTTAATCATCATTGACTGTGTTGGGGCCCCACAAACACTGTTTGAGGAAAAGTGAGGTGAAAAAAAAAAATATATATATATATATATATATATATATATATATATATATATATATATATATCTGATTATATTCTTTAACCTGAGCAGGGCTGTGATATGACCCTGTTAGGACAAAGCTGATAATGACCTCTTATCTCAAGTGCACCCATTCTAAAACCAGCCCCATTTGGATGTGTGTGTACAGAAAGCTGTTGCAGGTTATATGAGGTGGGGGCAGGATTGTAGTGTTATTCCTCACAGTCAAATCTCAGATATGTGCACATGAGGCCATTAAAACTTGTGTTTGGAATAAAGACAGTGTGGTAATTGTTTCTTTTACTTTTCTGACATACCTCAGAGATGTACAAAGAAGATCACTACAGCTTGTGTAGGAACAACAAAGTAGAATACATTACTATCATTATTCTTTCACTCTCACAATCACACTTACGACACATACAGGTGGCTCCTTTTGACAGTTTGGGTTGAGGAGTGAGGAGACCTACTATGTATATGTATATCAGCACTCCCTTGAAATACACGACTGTGGCAGTTTGAACCCCTGCCTTCATCCCAGTCTAACACCAGAGGCATGCATAATCAGTCTTTTGGGGAGGGGGGATTGGGAGGCAAGCAGTTACCAGATTGGACCTGTGCATCCAGACAACAAAGGGCTGTTAGTTTATTGTGAGCTACTGTTTTGTAAACTTTGAACATTAAGCCTTGGGTACAACTTGTCTTCCTTGAAAGAAAAAAACCCATAAAACTGAAATTCTTTTCTTATTTCCTAAATATTTATTATGGCACTGTCTTTGCTCCGGAAATGTATGTTGAAAGGATGCAATGAAAACTAAAGCTGAACAGCAGCACAATTTATTTACTTATATCATAATTTCTGTTCAAGCCATTATTGGATGTATAGGTGTGTAAAAAGAAAAAAAAAACTTTAAAATGCACTTCAGAGCATGTAGAAAGTTATAGCTTCTTGAAAATGCTGAAAAGTAAGGCAAAATGTGAGAAAAGGAAGAAAAAAAGTAATGCGCATGGTATGGGGAGCCCAAGATGGGGAAGGAGGATGGGGAAGACTGGAGGCTATTGTGTGTATGGGGGAAGTCTGAAACAGTAGGCCTAGGGCACCATTTCACCTAAGTCCAGACCTGTACATAGAGTTGCTGCAATATATCATTGCTGCAACTAAATGCCAGTAACTGTAAATGTCCCTTTGTGAGATGGGCCATCACAGTGTAGTACACAAGTCTTGTAATGTAAGAATATTGTAGATGTCCCTTTGTGAGATGGGCCATCACAGTGTAGTACACAGTCTTGTAATGTAAGAATATTGTAGATGTCCCTTTGTGAGATGGGCCATCACAGTGTAGTACACAAGTCTTGTAATGTAAGAATATTGTAGATGTCCCTTTGTGAGATGGGCCATCACAGTGTAGTACACAAGTCTTGTAATGTAAGAATATTGTAGATGTCCCTTTGTGAGATGGGCCATCACAGTGTAGTACACAAGTCTTGTAATGTAAGAATATTGTAGATGTCCCTTTGTGAGATGGGCCATCACAGTGTAGTACACAAGTCTTGTAATGTAAGAATGTGAGATGGGCCAACACAGTGTAGTACACAAGTCTTGTAATGTAAGAATGTGAGATGGGCCATCACAGTGTAGTACACAGTCTTGTAATGTAAGAATATTGTAGATGTCCCTTTGTGAGATGGGCCATCACAGTGTAGTACACAGTCTTGTAATGTAAGAATGTGAGATGGGCCAACACAGTGTAGTACACGAGTCTTGTAATGTAAGAATGTGAGATGGGCCATCACAGTGTAGTACACAAGTCTTGTAATGTAAGAATATTGTAGATGTCCCTTTGTGAGATGGGCCATCACAGTGTAGTACACAAGTCTTGTAATATAAGAATATTGTAGCTAAATATCAGTCAGTGCATGCTACTTATAAAAGTTTGCAGCATGAACTAAAAGTTTTCTTAGGAACGGTGGAAGTGACAGGGTGATATATAGACTGGAAGTGCCTAGGGGGCCCCCAGCTTGATATCTGCTGGGGGCCCCCAAAATGCTAACACCAGCCCTGGATACACAAAAATAGATCAGATCCCCCTATGAGGCCCATTGTGAGTATAGCTGGCTCCAAAACCTATTTCATTGGGAGATACATTGACGTGGTTCTAAAACACATTTTGGAAGATCAACAGCACACTGGCATAGATTCCTGGCATGTGTTAAGTAAATTGAACTACATACAGTATGAACAGAATGTTAGTTTTCTTACAGCTGATCTTGTTAACTTGTTCAACGTCATACCACATTCAACTGGACTTGAGCGGTTCAAAGAATCTTTGTTTTGATAGTAAGGTATTTAGTAATAACGATGTAATGGTGTTGACCACTTTGATGGAATTAGTCCTAAAGAATAATTTTGTTTTTTTTGAAGGTCAATTTTTTTTTTTTGCAAAAGTCTGGAGTGGCTATGGAGGCATGTTGTGCCCCCATTTTTGCCAATATTGTAAAGCTCATGTGGGAACAGAAATACCTATTTAACTCACCATATTTGGATAGCTGGTGTTTTTATTTTCTTTATTTGGATGATTTATTTTTTATTTGGAAAGTAGATTATGAAATTGTGAAGGAATTTTTAGTATATATCAATAATACTACAACTTTTTTTAAGTTTACTTATACTTATAGGGAAAATGTCATTGACTATTTAGATATACATCTAGAGAAAGATTTCACCAACAAAAGGTTTGTTAGTAACCTGTTTCGTAAACCCACATATAGCAACAGCCTTTTGCATTATGAAAGTAGCCATCCCCATCATGTAAAGAGGGGATTGGTGAAGGGACAGTATGTCCGTATTTCCCGTATGGTGATAAGTGATGAGGACTGTGAATTTCAAAGTGAAACACTGAAGGACATGTTAGTAACCAGAGGGTATCCATTGGATCTTATAACGTCTATGTACAAAGAAGTTTCTAGGAAAAGAAAGGGAGGTACCATCCAACCCTTGATTAAAGCTCAAGGAGGAATGGGCTTAGAGGCAGTTCTGGACTTTACTTTTCAAAAACAGACAAAGAAGGATGACCCTGGTGGTTGGTTTGGGTTATTCTTTGTAACTAGGTTTTCACAAGATTATATAGAGATTTACAATATACTTAGAAAAAAATAGGAACATTTTTCATAGTCAGACTGACATTCTGGACAAAATAGGATACACTCCACACATTATTTTGAGGAGGGGAGTCACCTTCAGAAATTTGATGGAATAGTTAATGAAGGCACAAATACACAGGACAGAGGTAGTAAAGGATGTGGATTTGGCACACAGTGCTGTGTGATATGTAACAAATCTGAGTTTAAAGCTAACCACATCAATGTTAGGCCTCAAGGGAAACACAGTTGTGTTACCAGGGAAGTAATTTACATGGCTTTGTGCACCAAGTGCTTAGGATTTTATATAGGGAAAACCAAAAGAACCCTGAAGGAAAGGATATACGAGCATGTCAGGGACACCAGGATTAATAACAGGAATAATGCCCTTTATAAACATATTCAACAATTTCCTGAACATGAGTTCAATTTTTTGGTTTTATAGAAAGTTCAGCAAGATCCACGTGGTGATCCGTGGGAAGACTACCTGGAGTTCAGGGAACTATGTTGGCAGATTAAATTGGATGCCACTAAGTTCACTGGACTCAACGAAGCATTAAGCCTTGGTAGTTTTTAAGGTTAAGATCCTACCAGTTATAAGATAGGTTAGGTATTTAATTTTACTTTTGCAAGTGTTTTTTTGAATACTGGAGTGATTAGGAAAAAAATGTCCTTTTTTATGATAAAACACTATTTTAACAATATTTAAATACATAGCTGTATTAATTTAAATTTTTTGGTGGGGATCACTTATTTGATTTTGCACTGGGGTGGATTATGTAATATGTTATATCAAGTATTTTGGTGTTATTTTAAGAATGTTGGTGCTTTAAATTTGTTAATTGATCTGAATTGAAGTCATGTGATTTTTATATAAAAGGGCTTGATCCAAAGTGTTTTTTATTCTGAAGAAGTCAGCTGATTGATGCTGACAAAAGCGGTTAATCAACTAGAAATAAACTGGATGTTTGGTGCCTGAATTTTCTTTCCTTGGTTTTTGTTTTTTAAATATTTCATCTTGATTGACTGTGGCTCTGGGTACGCTTCCTGGGCACTTTCCAGTATTTATTTAATGTAGTTAGACCAGGATGGGGGCACCGGGTGGTGTAGTGGGGGGCGCCGTGGAGCCCTTTTGCCTAGGGCACCAGTTGACCTAAGGCCGCTCCTGCCTTCCTCCATGGATGTTTGGTGCCTGGATTTTCTTTCCTTGGTTTTTGTTTTTTAAATATTTCATCTTGATTGACTGTGGCTCTGGGTACGCTTCCTGGCCCCCTTCCTCCATGGTAAAGCTATAACTGCTGTTTTGAACTGTCTGATACTGATTGCTCTCTCTATCATTGTAAGTATTCAACATATTCAACATTATTTTGTGATTCCTTATCCTCTCAAATAAGTTGATAGGGACTATGTTACTGATACAATCCTGTTTCTCAAGCTATCTTGCTTGCTCCCACAATGCAGTTTGTATTAAGTAATATGGCACATCCTAGACATAATAAATCAAATAATGTTTTTGCATTCACCCCTATACACCATATTGTATTTATTTATTTATTTACATTTTTTGACCGGGAGTGTCCGACTGGACATAGGTCCATTTTCAGTGGAGGCCCGGGGAGAAAAGCTCCACAGTTAAAATAAACAGACAGTAGTTACATTGGATTACATAGCGATTAGCAATTTAACATAGCAATTAATTACAAACATATTTACAGATGAAAAAGATAGTACATCAGTAGACAACTAGAATCTTTATCTGTGAAGTATATAACAGACATTAACAAATGTTACAATAAGAAGTTCCTGCTGTATAATAAGTACTAGGCTTATGAGCATCTGAGCTTGCTATAATCAAGGTAGTTAGTGGGGTGGAAAGACAGATTGTGGTTGGATTGGGTGGGTGATATTAGAGTGGGAGTTGCAAGGAAATAGCCAGCATGTTTTTAGATGCGCTTTTAGTAAAGTTTTGAAGTGGGTGCATAATGGTACAGAGGTAATTGTGGGTGGGAGGGAGTTCCATAATTTAGCTATGGTGCAGAGAATAGTGCTTCACCAGCAGAGTTATTGGCTTTAGTGATCTGCAAGTGATTTTTGTTGCTGGATCTTAGTGGTCTGGTGGTGCGATAGGGTTGGAGTAGATTCTGGAGGGATGGGACATTTAGTGGATGGTTTACTAGTTTGTGGGTGAGTGAGAGTTGATACCATTGAAGGAGGTGAGGGAGCTCAAGCCAGCCCAGTTCAGCAAGTGAGAGACAGTGGTGACTACGTTAGGATGCCCCTGTGGTGAATTTGACGATTTTGTTGTAACAGGTCTCTAGCTTGTTTAGATTGCATTGCCTTAGGTTGGTATATATTGGAGAGGCATAAAGTAGAGTGGAGATAAGGTGGGAATTTGCTATTGAAATCTTTGCTGCTTTGGTGAGAAGTTGCTTATTTCTGTATAACGCTCCTAGTTTTTTTGTGGACTTTTTTATGGTCATGGATATGTGAATGTCAAATTTTAGTTTATTGTCTATTTCCACTCCTAGCAATTTGGTGTGTTCAGTTGGGTATATAGTGGTGTTGTCTTTTGCTGTGATGTTAAAGTGAGAGTTGTTTTGTGTATGTTTGGTGGATTGGAAGATGAGTAGTTTAGTTTTGTTTGGGTTGAGTATTAATTGGGCATTGGATAACCAAGTTTCAACAGAGGAAAAGGCTTCCTGTGTGACTTTTGCAGTTTGGGTAGGGACTGGGCTGAGCAGATGATGGTTGGAGTCATCTGCGTATTGTATGAGTGTGCCATGTTTGGTGGCAGAGGCTAGATTATTGGTGAAAACAGAGAAGAGTAGGGGTCCAAGGATGGATCCTTGGGGAACCCCTATAGAGACAGGTAGTTGGGGAGATATGTCATTCTGCCATACAACGGATTGTTGGCAGTCAGACAGGTAACTCTGAAACCAGTTGGTGACTGATTGAGAGAAGGATAGGTTATTGAGGACAGAGATGAGTTGTTTGTGTGGGACCATGTCAAATGCTTTAGATAGGTCTAGGAAAGTAGCAGAGGAGAGGTAGCCATTGTTGTTATGCTGAAGGATAGTGTTAGTAAAGGAGAGTAAGGCAGTGGTGGTGCTATGGTTTGGTCAGAAACCATGCTGAGTATTGGAAAGGAGGTTGTTAGTAAGGAGGTAGTCTGAGACCTGAGAATGTATGCATCTCTCTAGTATTTTGGAGAGTGGAGAGAGAATAGCTATGGGGTGGTAATTGGTTAGTTCTGTGGAGGGGCCGCCTTTGTGGAGGGGAATTATATGTAATACTTTCCACAGTGTGGGAACGTAACTTTCTGACAGAGACTGGTGAATCAAGATGGAAACTGGGTAGGCCAGAGCATCAGCTGCGATTTTTAGGTATTCACTTGGGAGGTTGTCTGCTGCTAATTTGGTGGGCTTAAGTTTAGTTAAGAGTTTTTTTATGTTGGAGGTAGGTACAGGAGAAAAAGAGAAGGCAGTGGAGAGATTACTAGTTGAAGGTGTGGGTTGGAGGGGAGGAAGGTTGTGTTGTTTAGCTAGCGATAGTATGGTTTGTGTGAAGTGCATGCTGAATGAGGTAGCAATATTTTCGGAGGAGTGAGGGATGTTAGGAGGAGGGGTACTGACTTTACCTGGGTGGAGGATGGAGTTTATGAAGGACCAGAATTGTTTGGGGCTGTGTTGGGAGGAGTCTAGGGCAGACTGGTAGTATTGGAATTTGTCCTGTTTTATTAGCTTTTTAACTCTATTGCGTAGTTCTAGGAATTTCTGTCTAGTTGAGGGGGTTTTGGTTTTGTGCCAGTGCTCCCAGGCTTTATCCCTGTTTTTCATTTCTGACTTAGTGGTTTTCTGTAGCCATGGGGAGGGTTGTGCTTTGGTTCTGGAAAGTCTTATGGGGACATGGTAATTAAGGATGTTCAGGAAGGTAGTATTAAAAAATTCAACTGCGTCATCTAGACTGAGGTACTTTAGAGGATGCCAGTTACATTCTTTGAGGGATGAGATGAATGTGAGTGGGTTAAAGTTTAGTTTTTTTATGCATTTGATGGTAGATGACAGGTTTAGCTTGGTATAGGTATTTTTTGAGTAGGAATGTTGGGGAGTGATCACTGAGGCTATCTGATAAGCAGCCTGTTATATATGACTGGGGGCTCTTACTGACTAGTATACAATCCAGGGTAGTGTGCTTGCTGGAGTTTTTATTTATCCTGGTTGGCGACTGGACTAGTTGGGTGAAGCCATGAAGGTTTATATGATGGGTTGGATTGTTTTGCCAGTCAATATTAAAATCACCTAAAATGATAGTTTCTTGGGGGAGATGGTGGGTAGACCAGCTGAGGAGGTTTCCTAGTGGAGGGATGTTTTGGCCAAGTGGGAAGTAGCATCCAATTATGTTAATGGTTTTGTTTTGGTTTATTTTGAGGTTGGTATATATTATTTCTTCATTGCCTATTTGTGGAGATGATGATTTTAAGATCTGGATGTTTATATGCTGCTTAAATATTATAGCTACACTGCCTCCTTTCTTGTTTAGCCGATCTACTCTTAGTATGCCGTAACAGGTAGGGAGTATTTGCTCACTGTTAATGTGAGGTTTTAGCCAGGTTTCTGTCAGGATGACTATATCTGGGGAGTGCAAGTCTATGGTGGTATGGAGTTCATGGACTTTGTTGGATATACTTCTAATATTTAGGTTTAGTAGAAGGACGTCACTTGGCTTTCTATTGGCTGTAATATGGGAGAAGTTGTGGTTTCTAGTCTGATTATGAGGATTGGCGTTGGAGATGGTAGGGCCAGGGTTAGGGTGGATGTCTCCACTTAGGGCTAGTTTTGATATGCATGAGGTTATTAGTTTTCTCAGTTTTTGAATGTGTTTATTAGGGAAACTTTATGACTGTGCTCTGTGGGTAATAGGTATGGTGGGTGGGATACTATGTTAAGTTGTAGAGATGCTTTATGTTTGAGTAATATAGTTGGTAGAATATGCGGGAGGTGCATAGGGATGGTTCTTGAGTTGGTGGGAGGGGAGCTGAGTGAGGGTGAGACATGAGTGGTGTGAGTAGTAGTACAGTGGTAGTGGTTGAGTGGGGGAATGATGGAACTTTGGTAGGATGTAAGATATGCAAGGAGAGTGCATGCAATGAGCATAGGTAAGGTACACTTGTACATGTTAGTTGAGGAGGTGTGATAGTAGTGGGAAAATGGAGGAGGTAGTGTTGGGTTAGCGCTGTGGTTGGCTATTGGAAAGATGGGAGGGGGTTGTGAGTGTAATAAAGGTAGAACCACTAGGGGTGGGAGGGGGAGCAAAGTGGGTAGAGACCCTGTTAGTTGCTCTTTTGAGGGGCCTGGAAACAATCAGGTAACAGAGTAAACTGATAAATGAACATATGATAATAACAAAGGGTGGTTGTAGTTTTTAACAATGGTGCCTGCCACAGGTAATATTTATTAACTTTGGGAATGGCTTAAGGTAATAAACAGGGAAGGTGGAGGGGGAGAACAAGGGCGTGAGCAGGCAGTTCTTTTGTACTGCTGCTAATGAGCCAAAGCAAAGACAAGTTTGTGTTTAAGAAACAATCAGAATTGACTAAGGATTGCTTTGAAACTGTAAGTCATTTCTTAACCATTTCTCAGGTGGAAAAACAAGATAACCTTGTATCAGTAGGCCACTGTGGTCTCAGTTTAAATTAACAAACACACAGTATTGATCAGTTATGGATACTATTTGCTAACAGAAGGGAATACGAGAGAAAGTGGAAGATGAGTGGGTGTGTCAAGATACTGTATCTTACACTTAAAATGTATGCTCCAGTTTAGCCTGCTGTGCAGGATGGTGACAACTGGCTGCCAGAAGATGAAGGACTAACATTACATTACAGTACCTGGTTATTTTTACTTCTGCTTGTTGGAACACTGTCATCTGGATTTTAACTGTGTTTTGATTTTTATCCTCTTCTGTTGCTTCATCTCCAGCTTTTTGTATGGAATTGTCCTCATTTTCCAGCTCTGGTTCTGGCATCCTTTAACAATGAGATATTGCTTGTTTACTCCTGCAAGTTTACTACTTTAATCTCCTGCATGGAGTCTCAGCATGTCGTGTACAATATCAGTGCCTTTCTACAAATAAATGTCATCTGACTTTAACCAAATTATTATAAGACAATACTTGTTATTACGTACTGTCATTAGTTTTATACTGAGGAATGTCTGAAAGGCTGTACTGCATACAACTCAGCCCTGCTGCATTAAGCTATTCTTGTCCTTCACACATAGCCAGCCTTAGGCATAGGCCAACTAGGCAGCTGCTTAGGGCGCCACTCTAGCAGGGGTGCTTTTCTAGTAATTTGGATGGTATAAATACACCAGGATGGGGGCACCAGATGCTGTTGGGGGGTCACTGGAGACCTTTTGCCTAGGGCACCAGTTGACCAAAGGCCGGTCCTGCCTACACATGTTCATGTTTGTGTTACACTGAAATATCTTGGTGGTGTATTCTAAACTGTTTTATAAAGTTTATGTAATATGTAATATATCTTTACCTGGGTGACATTTGAAGAACTATGGTGTATGACTTAATGCATTGTCATGCCTGTTTTTTTGTATGAAATGCATTTCAGTTTTGAGGACACCAATGAGGGGAATATTATACTTAGCCATACCTCACAACTGCCCAAAATTTTGCTGAATGTCCTGGCTTGTCGTCATATTTTTCTTAGTCTGCTCCTTATAACATTTGTGGTTTTCTGGCAAAGTATTGAGGTGTGAGGTTCGAACTTCATATTCTTTAGAAAACACATGCTAATACAAAACTTGTTATTCGAGCAACTTGTTTATAAGAGCAATACTTAAAATCTGATTCTGGTTTTGGGCCTTTGTCCTGCCATTAGTTTTGGCTTTGTCATGATTATTGTGCTACGTGTTTGAGAGGTATGCATCTGGATCAGCTTTGTCACAGTTCTTGCCCACTATCTCCCTCTCTCTTCATTTCTATTCATTTTTCTTTGTACTTTCAATGTTTAACAAATTCACCAATGCAATAGTATAGTGATTATCAAATCATTTTCATCAGATGGATCCACAACATGTATGCATTTTTTTAGTATTGTCATATTTTTCTAACAACATTCTCTGTCTCTGTTTAATACCTGTATTACACCACTTGTGATTTGTCTCCCCAGGGCTATGTCTGCAAATGGTCATTATTGCTCAAGACACTCCCCTGGCACATAAATATGAATAAAATAACTTAGTTTCAGCTTACTTTTAGAATCCATGGTGGTGGTGCTGCGTTAGTGTTGTCGCCTCACAGTAAGACGCTGTCTGGTTCGATTCTCAGCTAGAGCGTCTTCTGCGTGGAGACATACGTGAATGGGCATACCTTCATTGAAGGTTGTGTGTCAGGGCTGGTAACTCGGCACGTAAAAATCAACTACCAATCATTAGTGGACCAGAGTTCCACTGTGGCGACCCCTAACCAGGAAAAGCCGAAAGACACAAACAAGTTTCAGCTTACTTTTATTATGAATACAAAAGGAATAGTGTCATTTAATATAAAGATTAGTATACTGAAAGTCTGTCTTTCATATATGAAACTTCTGTCATTAGATTTTTAGTTTTCTTTTTCTGGCCAACGTTATTTTAAGATTAAATGTACACTTGTAGTTCAAAAGGAATTGTAAGTCCCCTCCCACACACTACTGCAGAGGTGTTAAAACTGTCACTGCACTGACACACCATTGCAGAATCAATTCCTCTTAGACTACAAAAGAAAACCCCGAACAAAGACCTGCAATTTAATTACTTTTCTGGCTGTAGCTGGATAACTTCTAATTATAGTGTAAAACAAGGTCTGAGCCAAACATAAATGAGGGTGATTAGAGACAGAAGAGAAGCAGTCCTTTTACAGAAGGTAAAGAAAATAACAGTGACTCACACAAATCCCATTATATGCCAATGGCATGGGAATCCAAAGTTACTTCCTTATGTCTGGCATGAGTCATACAAAGCATTATGGGAAAGACAAGGGGGTTGAGGGAGAACAAGATCACGTTGATACATCAAGCCCCATTGGTAGCCATGTTGTGGAAAACAGGCCACAATTACAAATAAAGCACTTAGAGTGATTTTGAGGTGTTAAAATAGGTCAGAAAACAAAAATGGAGTGAAAGAAACAGATTGTTTTAGTTATATGGTGGAGTTTTCCATTAAGCATCAGAACTGCCCCATAAACAGACTTCCAAAATGGCTGCACACTGATCAACAGGTTGTTTAGAACTCTCCAAGAGTGAATACAGAAACAATGGAAAATACCAGTAAAAGCTATTTATCTGGGTAAAATTCAGTTAATATTTCCGTATAAAATATAACGATGTACAACTTAAATTTGCTATTTAAGGGTAACTAGTGCGTTTTTTCTTAAGGCTAAAATCAGTTAAATGTAAGGAAGAACACTGCTTTTCAAATCTGGCAGGGAAACAGAAATAGGTCAAGGACAGATGGTATCCTGATATTTTATAACTTTATGTCTCCCAGTATGCAGGACACTATAATCACTAGATGTTGTTGTTGTCTTTCGGCTTTTCCTGGTTAGGAGTTGCCACAGCGGAACTCCGGACTGCTAATGATTGCCAGTAGATTTTCACGAATGCCGATGCGCCAGCTCGACGTTCAACCTTCAATGAAGGCACGCTCATTTACGCATGTCTTTCGAACGCCCACTCAACCGTGGGGAGGATATGCAGACTCCACACAGAAGGCACTCCCCGCACTCCAGCTGAGAATCAAACAGGAGAACCTCTTGCTGTGAGGCAACAACGCTACCGCTGCACCACAGCGGAAGTACTATAATCACTAGATGTAACTATTTTAATGATTAATGTTACTTTTGTCCTTTTTTACTTTTTCTACTATATCTGGTTTTATTACTTCTAGTTTCTTACGTGTTAGTATTCGATGATCCCATGTGATAAAAACATCTTCATTTTCAGTCATTCTTTGTGCTTTTTTTGCAGTGCTTCTCAGCTGCTTGTACGTTGCAATGTTTGCACAGTCGTCACGGTGACAGTCTTGCCACATTATTGTGCTTTTCAGGATGCAAACCTTCAGCCATGAGTATATCACAACCGGCAACAGTACGTGCAAATGTTTCTAGTTGTGTACTACAGAACGTACATTGGTCTGTACAGATATGTAAACCAATGTGTGCATAGTTACTGTCTTGTTGTCATTATTACCTTTCGTCTTTTGCTTTAAATTCGCCTCGCTTAACCATTCATGTTCAATATATGATTATTCTTGGAATTGTCTATACCTTTCACTATAACTCCAGTCATAGTTTCATAGGTACTTACTAGGCAATTGATCTGTGAGGATCTTTAGAAGCCTAGTCTTACATTCCTATGGTAGATTTTAGACCTTATATTTTGCATACAAATCTCCCAGAGACGGGCAAAGCCAGCCTATGTTGGGGCATTTACTTTTCATCACTATCTGTGAAGGACATGGGTGCTAAAGCAGGAATGAATTTGCAGTTTCCCATCCATTCATCCAAATTACATTTAAATAAAGAAAGAGACACATTTTGTTTTATCTGGTGTGGAAGATGGTTCCATAGAAGTGGTATTCTCTCTGATACAAAGGGAATTTGTAGATTTTTCTTGTTTCTCACACACTGGAAAGACAAATGCATTACACCTATGGGAATTTTGATAGCTCTCTGTCATTCACAGCTGCCTTCTTTCCCCTCACACTGGGGCCATAAATCTCTTTAGTATTTGAAGATTCACAGCTCTGTTTTGTGCAGTCAAAAGAGCAGCTAAAGCCAGAATATCAAGAAGCAGGTTAATACTGACAGACAGATATATGAGAGTCTTTTGAGAAAAATAATTGTTAGCTTTATAAAACATCGTCTGGAGCAGCAGAAGAAAGTTGGAATTATACCATGTTTAAACCATGACAAAGACTACACAGCACAGACTGTAAGTAAAGAAAAAACAGACCCTTTATCTACAGGTTCTAAAAGTAAATAATAATTCTGAGTACTTCCATTCTCAAAAACAAAAAAGCAGAAGAAAGGTGGCCAACATAATATCATTTTCTATGGACACAGAGTATATTGTACTGAGAACACTTAAATGGAAAGCAAAATCACATCACTGTGAACATCCCACTGGGTCATTTCATGGCAAAATAAATTGAAAACTATAATTACCACTTACAGTACCATAAGACATTAGTACTGCATAGAACCCAAACTAAGATAAAAGTAATTTTGTGTTCCAGTTTCTGACCATACGGGTCCTTTAAAACATGTCTTCCTTACATATGAAATTCTTGTGGCTGGATTAATGAGAAAGAAAAAGATTTTGTTGTGGAAAAAATATGTGATTTGGATGGAGTTCTCCTTTAATGTACACCTAGAGGTATGTCATATCGAAGAAAGTATTGCCTTATATATATAGCAACTATATATCAGTCTGATTGTAAGTATAAAGTCTTATACAATGACTGCTCATGACTATTCAGAAATGACCAGACTAATCGGACAGCCCAACTAATGTGCCTGTAGTAAATCAAGCATATACCAATAGAAAAAAGTCCGGCCACTGAAGCACCATTGAGCATCCAGACTTTCTATTGGCATATGCTGAAGACAGCAAATTATGAAAAAATCAGGTGTGTTCGGCAAAACAAAAGAAAGAGAAACCTACCTGATTTTTCTAGTATTTCTTCACTGTCCCTCGTAAAATGATGACTTTAAAAAGAAACAACAACAGAGATTTTGCTTTCTCTGTTGCTTCTCCTGCACTGCAGTGATGTACTGTGTAAGCATGGGAAAGGAAGTTCCATACCCATGTGCAGTACATCAGCCCACAAAAGACAACGTGGATCACTCAAGTGCCCTTATACAAAGACATCATTTTAGAAAGGTAAGGAATTGTTTTCTTAAATAATATCATTGTATAAAAGCAATAATCCACTCACGTTTGTGGGTATATCAGGATTTACCCATGGTTGGCTTTATTTAATCCCACGGTGGGTAAATCCTGATAAATACACTCATATCGTGGATTATTGCTTAAATAAACTTAATCACTCGTCATGAGCACTAAACGTAAAATGAAATTAGGAATCACCAAGCTTTCTGTTTTAAACTTTAAATATTTATGCAGTTATAGTCTATAAAATGCAGAAAAAACAATAATATAGACCATACTCAGACACTGTCTTGATTTATTTTATGCATTTATAGCCCATTAATGTTTTGCTTCCAAAATCCATAAATGCATCTTCACGTGCAAATCAATCGCTGCCTTTTATTGCATTGATGAGAGGGATACATTTAAAGTAACAGAAAAGGTTTAAATTAATTCTTCACCTGCCCTTGATAACATCTATCCTAAATGTATTTGTAAAACTAAGGATGATATCGTTAAAATACAGAGCAGATACCTTTGTGCTGTAATTGTTGAACACACTCTTACTAAGTCGACAATATCCACGCTCTCATGTACAAGTCTGTAAGTAAGTGTACAAGTTTAGATAGTTTAGATGAAGAGCTAAGTAAAACATATAAGCTTATACTTCTAGCCTAGGTTTTGTATAAAAACACATGAATGAAGTTTTTTAAAATATATTACTGGATTCAAGAATTCATCTAGAAAGTCTACAATAAAAATAAACGTTTACCAAAGGCAGATCTTGTTTAAATCTTATCCCTTTTTAACTCATTTTATTTGTAAATGAAGTTTATATGGATGTGATTTAGCTGGTTTTTACTGAAGTATTTCACATGTTTCTATATAATCTAATACTGGAGTTATGTAATGTGGGTTTATACCCCTTCACATCAGTGAGCAAGCTGATTGTTAGTGAACAAAAGATAAAAAAAATATTATCAGAAACATCACTTCTTTGAGATCCACTCTTACTTGTTCCCATCAGGGAACAGTTCTGTAACTTATTTTGTTTTATATATTAAATGTGCATAAAATTAGTAATAAAGGTATGTAGACTAACAAAGATGCAGTGATTCTACGGACAACCACAAAGCATTCTATAGCTATGTCAAGAATCTTGATGGCAACCCCTAGATCTGCTCTGAGTTACAGCACAAAGGCATGAAAATTACAGAACCAACTGATATTGCCAACATCCTGGCAGATAGGTTCATTG
This sequence comes from Protopterus annectens, assembly GCF_019279795.1. Taxonomy (NCBI): domain Eukaryota; kingdom Metazoa; phylum Chordata; order Ceratodontiformes; family Protopteridae; genus Protopterus; species Protopterus annectens. The sequence goes on along the minus strand of NC_056737.1, from coordinate 986,281,781 downwards.
CTAACTTTACCCCCCACCCCTTAAAAGGCCCATATCTATACAGGAAGAATGCAGAGTCCCTGTAATCACAACTACGCAGGTAAAAGCTGCACTCTCTAAAGCCAAAAACACAGCATCCAAGGGACCAGACAACATCCCAGGCTGCGTTTTACATGAACTTCAGAACGAACTGGCTCCCCACTTAAGCAACATGTTCAATAATAGCGTCACATCACGCTTTGTGCCCACTGAATGGTGCACAGCAACAGTTATCCACTTCACAAAAGGGGAGCCACCACTGATCCTGGGAACTATCGACCTAAGAGCCTGACGAACCTGGTCTGCAAGGCCATGGAACGTATCATCATGGAACTCATAAACAAAGACATTGGTAACCTTCAAACTCTGGATCCTGCCCAGTTCGGGTTTGTGAAAGGCAGATCATGCCTCCTGAACCTGATCGACTTCTTTGAGGCAGTCACCAAAGCCGTAGATGAGGGTAAGGTGGTTCACACAGCCTATCCTGACCTCGCCAAGGCTTTCGACACCATCCTCCATTCTGGAATTATAGCTAAACTCACTAAACTAGGTATAAATCCCTACATCACAAGATGGGTTGCCAACTGGCTCAACGACATAACCCACACTGTAAAAGTTGCAGACTCCAAATCTGACCTCAAAGCAGTGACAAGTGGAGTACCACAGGGTTTCGTCCTGGGGCCTCTCCTGTTTGGTATCTACTTCTCTGAAGTACAGGCTAACACAGAAGGCTTCGTTAAAAATGCAGCAATGAGATGTAATTTATTGTTGAACACTGTTGAACCACCTCTTACTAAATAGCGTTAATGTGGGCGTGTGTGCGATATCCAGAAGGCTAATGAAGTTCGCAGATGACTGCAAACTAGGAGCCATAGTCAAGTCCCCAAATGATGTGGACATCCTAGAGAAGGGCCTCGCTGAGACAGATGTCTGGTGTCAGAGCCATGGCCTCAAGCTCAGTGCCAAAAAGTGCAGTGTCATCCCCTTTGGTAAAAACTCTGTACCCATGAACTACCACATAGCAGCAATCTACTTAACACTGAATGTGTGATGAGACCTTGGGACCCAGGTGGACAGTAGTCTCTCCTTTGATAGTCACATCGCCACAGTAGTCAGGAAGTCCTTCTACGTGGCACACCTCATCATAAATGGGTTCTCATCCAGAAAAAAAGAGGTCATTGTTTCCCTCTACTCGACACTCATTAGACCCATTATAGAGTACAATACTCATTTTGGAATGTACCTCACAAGACATCTGTAGCAGCTGGAAAGGCCACAGAAGTACCTCACAAAGAGGATTACTTGCCTCAAACTAATGCCTTATACTGACCGCCTCAAAAAACTCCAGCTTTACTCCACAGCATATCTCCTACTCTGAGGTGATCTCTGCCTAACATATAAAGCTATGTCAAACTCAGAGCTGTTGGACATGCTACACCTAAAGAAATCCCAATCCCTCTGAGCTACATGCTCTAGGGACCTAAACCTTGTCACCACAATAAACAGGACATGCTGGAGGGATAGATTCCTGTCCCAGAGACTTCCCATACTCTGGAACAGGCTACCCATTTATGTCAAGCAAAGTTCTTCATTAGCACTCTTCAAGAAAAATCTTGATGAGTGGATGGGAAATAGGAAATACACCCCGGAGATCACTTCTGTGTCTCTGCTCGACATTGGCACAGGAAAATAACTTTCTTGGTTGGCGTAAGCCAGGGAACCTTGTTGGTTAGGTTTATGTAGGCCCTTGGGCCGA